>NC_139475.1:26927500-26942500 GCF_057233095.1 Heloderma suspectum | reverse complement strand
CCCTAACCCTAACCCTAACCTTAACCCTAACCCTAACCCTCGACCTAACCCTAGCCCTAACCCTAATCCTAACGCTAACCATAACCCTAACCCTAACAAAAAACCGTATCCCTAAACCTAAATCTCACCCTAACACTAGCCTTAGCCCTAACCCTCTCACTAACTGTAACCTAACCCTAATCCTAGCCTAAACTCTATCCCTAGCCCTAACCCTAACCCAACACCTACCACTAACCGTAACGCTAACCCAAACCCTAACCAGAACCAGAACCGTAACCCTAAACCTAACCCGAGCCCTAAACCTAACCCTAGCCCTAACCCTAACCCTAAGCCTAACCCTAGCGCTAACCCTAACCCTAACCCTAAACCTAACTATAGCCTTAACCCTAACCCTAGGCCTAGACCTAACCCTACCCCTACCCCTAAACCAAACTGTAACCCTAAACTGAAACTGAACCCTAACCCTAACCCTAGCCCTAGCTCTAGTTCTAAACCTAGCCCTAAACCTTACCCTAGCCCTAGCCCTAACCCTAGACCTTACCCTAACCCAAAGCCTACCACTAACCCTAATACAAACCCTCGCCCTAACCGGAGCCCTCACCCTATACCTAACCCTAACCCTAACCCTAACCCTTGCCCTAGCCCAAGCCCTAGCCATAGCCCTAACCCTAACACTAGCCCTAGCCTTAGCCCTAACCCTTGTCCGAGCCCTAACCCTAACCATAGCCGTAACCCTACCCCTACCCTAATCCTACCCCTACCCCTTCCCATCACCCTAACCGTAGCCCTGACCCTAATGCTAACCCTGGCCCTAACACTAACCCTAACCCTCACCCTAACCCTAGTCCTGACCCTCACCCTAACCCCAACCGTAACCCTAACCCGATCTCTAACCCTAACCATAGCCCTTGCCCTAACCCTTGCCCTAGCCCTAGCCCTAGCCCTAACCCTAACCCTAACCCAAGCCCTAACCCTAGCCCTAACCCTAGCCCTTACCGTAGCCCTAGCAGTAACCCTAGCCCTAGCCTGAACACTAACCCTAACCCAAACCCTAACCCTAACCCTAACCCTAACCCTTACTCTAACCTTAACCCTAACCCTAACCCTAACCCTAACCCTCGACCTAACCCTAGCCCTAACCCTTATCCTAACGCTAACCATAACCCTAACCCTAACAAAAAACCATATCCCTAAACCTAACTCTCACCCTAACACTAGCCTTAGCCCTAACCCTCTCACTAACTGTAACCCTAACCCTAATCCTAGCCTAAACTCTATCCCTAGCCCTAACCCTAACCCAACACCTACCACTAACCCTAACGCTAACCCAAACCCTAACCGGAACCAGAACCGTAACCCTAACCCTAACCCGAGCCCTAAACCTAACCCTAGCCCTAACCCTAACCCTAAGCCTAACCCTAGCGCTAACCCTAACCCTAACCCTAAACCTAACTATAGCCTTAACCCAAACCCTAGGCCTAGACCTAACCCTACCCCTACCCCTACCCCTAAACCAAACTGTAACCCTAAACTAAAACTGAACCCTAACCCTAACCCTAGCCCTAGCTCTAGTTCTAAACCTAGCCCTAACCCTGACCCTAGCCCTAGCCCTAACCCTAGACCTTACCCTAACTCAAAGCCTACCACTAACCCTAACACAAACCCTAACGATAACCGTAGACCTAACCCTAATGCTAACCCTAGCCCTAACACTAACCAGAACCCTCAACCTAACCCTAGCCCTCACCCTATACCTAACCCTAACCCTAAACCTAACCCTTGCCCTAGCCCAAGCCCTAGCCATAGCCCTAACCCTAACACTAGCCCTAGCCTTAACCCTAACCCTTATCCGAGCCCTAACCCTAACCATAGCCATAACCCTAACCCTACCCTAATCCTACCCCGACCCCTTCCCATAACCCTAACCGTAGCCCTGACCCTAATGCTAACCCTGCCCCTAACACTAACCCTAACCCTCACCCTAACCCTAGTCCTGACCCTCACCCTAACCCCAACCGTAACCCTAACCCGATCTCTAACCCTAATCATAGCCCTTGCCCTAACCCTTGCCCTAACCCTTGCCCTAGCCCTAGCCCTAGCCCTAGCCCTAGCCCTAGCCCTAACCCTCACCCTAACCCTAACCCTAAGCCTAACCATAGCCCTTGCCCTAACCCTTGCCCTAGCCCTAGCCCTAAAACTAACCCTAACCCAAGCCCTAACCCTAGCCCTAACCGTAGCCCTAGCAGTAACCCTAGCCCTAGCCCGAACACTAACCCTAACCCTAACCCAAACCCTAACGCTAACCCTAACTCTAACCTTAACCCTAACCCTAACCCTAACCCTAACCCTAACCCTAACCCTAACCCTCGACCTAACCCTAGCCCTAACCCTAATCCTAACGCTAACCATAACACTAACCCTAACAAAAAACCATATCCCTAAACCTAAATCTCACCCTAACACTAGGCTTAGCCCTAACCCTCTCACTAACTGTAACCCTAACCCTAATCCTAGCCTAAACTCTATCCCTAGCCCTAACCCTAACCCAACACCTACCACTAACCCTAACGCTAACCCAAACCCTAACCAGAACCGTAACCCTAACCCTAACCCGAGCCCTAGACCTAACCCTACCCCTACCCCTACCCCTACCCCTAAACCAAACTGTAACCCTAAACTAAAACTGAACCCTAACCCTAACCTTAGCCCTAGCTCTAGTTCTACCCCTAGCCCTAACCCTTACCCTAGCCCTAGCCCTAAACCTAGACCTTACCATAACTCAAAGCCTACCACTAACCCTAACACAAATCCTAACCATAACCGTAGCCCTAACCTTAATGCTAACCCTAGCCCTAACACTAACCAGAACCCTCAACCTAACCCTAGCCCTCACCCTATACCTTACCCGAACCCTAACCCTAACCCTAACCCTAACCCTAACCTAAGCCCTAACCCTAGCCCTAACCCTAGCCCTATCCGTAACCCTAGCCCTAGCCCTAACCCTAGCCCTAGCCCTAACCCTAGTCCTTACCCTAACTCAAAGCCTACCACTAACCCTAACACAAACCCTAACCATAACCGTAGCCCTAACCCTAATGCTAACCCTAGCCCTAACACTAACCAGAACCCTCACCCTAGCCCTAGCCCTAGCCCTAACCCTAGCCCTAGCCCGAACCCTAAGCCTAAGCCTAACCCTAACCCTAACCCTAACCCTAACCCTAGCCCAAAGCATCACCCTAACGATAACCCTAATCCTAGAGCTAACCCTAACCCTAACCCTAACCCTAAACATCACCCTAGCCCTAACCCTAACCCTAACCCTTATCCTAACCCTAACCCTAACCCAAACAGTATCCCTAACCCTAAGCATAACCCTAGGCTTAGCCCTAACCCTCTCACTTACAATAACCCTAACCCTAACCCTAGCCCCAACCCTGACCCTAGCCCTAACCCTAACCCAACCCCTACCACTAACCCTAACCCTAACCCAAACCCTAACCCTAACCGTAACCCTAACCATAACCCGAGCCCTAAACCTAACCCTATCCCTAACCCTAAACGTAACCCTAGCGCTAACCCTAGCGCTAACCCTAACCCTAAACCTAACCTTAGCCCTAATTCTAACCCTAGGCCTAGCCCTAACCCTAGCCCTAGCCCTACCCTAGCCCTACCCCTAACTCAAACTGTAACCCTAAACTGAACCTGAACCCTAACGCTAGCCCTAACTCTAGCTCTAACGCATGTCCTAACCGTTACCCTAGCCCTAGCCCTAGCGCTAACACGAGCCCTAGCCCTAATCCTAACCCTAACCCTAACCCAAACCCTAACCCAAACCCTAGCCCTAACCCTAACCCAAAGCCTACCACTAAACCTAACCAAAACCCTAACCATAATCATAAACCTAACCCTAACCCTAGCCCTCACCCTAATGATAACCCTAGCCCTAACCCTAACCCTAAAACTAACCCTCACCCCTAACCTAGCCCTCACCCTCACCCTAACTCTACTCCTAACCCTAAACCTCACCGAAACCTAACCCTAGCCATAACGCTAGCCCTAACCGTAGCCCTAGCCCTAGCCCTAACCCTAACCCTAACCCTAAACCTAAACCTAAACCTAACTCTAACGCTAACGCTAACGCTAACGCCAGCCCTAACCCTAATGCTAACCCTAGCCGTAACCCTCACCCTCACCCTCACCCTAACCATAGCCCTCACACTGACCCTAACCCTAACCGTAACAATAGCCCTTGACCTAACCCTTGCCCTAGCCCTATCCCTATCCCTAGTCCTAGCCCTAGCCCTATCCCTATCCCTGTCCCTATCCCTAGTCCTAGCCCTAGCCCTAACCCTAGCCCTAGCCCTAACCCTAACCCTAACCCTAACCCTAAACATAACCCAAGCCCTAACCCTAGCCGTAGCCCTAACCCCACCCTAACCCTAACCCGAACTCTAGCCCTAACCCGAACCATAGCCCTAACCCTAACCCTAACCCTAGCCCTAGCCCTAGCCCTAGCCCTAGCCCTATACCTAGCCCTAGCCCGAGCCTTAACCCAAAACCTAACCCTAGCCCAGACCCTATCCCTAAACCTATCCCTACCCCTACACCTAACCCTATCCCTAACCCTAAACGTAACCCTAGCGCTAACCCTAGCGCTAACCCTAACCCTAAACCTAACCTTAGCCCTAATTGTAACCCTAGGCCTAGCCCTAACCCTAGCCCTAGCCCTACCCTACCCCTACCCCTAACTCAAACTGTAACCCTAAACTGAACCTGAACCCTAACGCTAGCCCTAACTCTAGCTCTAACGCATGTCCTAACCGTTACCCTAGCCCTAGTCCTAACACTAGCCCTAGCCCTAATCCTAACCCTAACCCTAACCCAAACCCTAACCCAAACCCTAGCCCTAACCCTAACCCAAAGCCTACCACTAAACCTAACCAAAACCCTAACCATAATCATAAACCTAACCCTAACCCTAGCCCTAACCCTAATGATAACCCTAGCCCTAACCCTAACCCTAAAACTAACCCTCACCCTAAACCTAGCCCTCACCCTAACCCTAACTCTACTCCTAACCCTAAACCTCACCAAACCCTAACCCTAGCCATAACGCAAGCCCTAACCGTAGCCCTAGCCCTAGCCCTAACCCTAACCCTAACCCTAACCCTAAACCTAAACCTAACTCTAATGCTAACGCTAACGCCAGCCCTATCCCTAATGCTAACCCTAGCCGTAACCCTCACCCTCACCCTAACCATAGCCCAAACACTGACCCTAAACTTAACCGTAACAATAGCCCTTGACCTAACCCTTGCCCTAGCCCTAGCCCTATCCCTAGCCCTAGTCCTATCCCTATCCCTATCCCTATCCCTATCCCTAGTCCTATCCCTATCCCTAACCCTAAACCAAGCCCAAACCCTAGCCGTAGCCCTAACCCCACCCTAACCCTAACCCGAACTCTAGCCCTAACCCGAACCCTAGCCCTAACCCTAACACTAACCCTAGCCCTAGCCCTAGCCCTAGCCCTATCCCTATCCCTATCCCTATCCCTATCCCTATCCCTAGCCCTAGCCCGAGCCTTAACCCTAAACCTAACCCTAGCCCAGACCCTATCCCTAAACCTATCCCTACCCCTAAACCTAACCCTAGCCCTAGCCCTAACCCTAACCCTAACCCTAGTCCTAGCGCTAACCCTAACGCTAACCCTAACCCTAGCCCTAGCCCTAGCTTTAACCCTAGCCCTAGCCCTAAACCTAACCCCAACCCCAACCCTAACCCTAACCCAAACCATAAACCTACCCCAAACCCTAACCCTAACCCTAACCCGAACCGAACCCGAACTCAAACCCTAACCCCAACCCCAACCACAACACAACACCAACCGCAACCACAACCGTAAACCTAATCCTAACCCTAACCCTAACCCTAACCTCTACCCCAACCCTAGCCCTAACTCTAACCCTAACCCTAACCCTAACCGTAACCCTAACCGTAACCCCAAACCTAACCCTAGCCCTAGCCCTAACATTAACCCTAACCCTAGCCCTAACCCTAGACCTTACCCTAACCCAAAGCCTACCACTAACACTAATACAAACCCTAACCATAACCGTTGCCCTAACCCTAATGCTTACCCTAGCCCTAACACTAACCAGAACCCTCACCCTAACCCTAGCCCTCACCCTATACCTAACCTTAACCCTAACCCTTGCCCTAGCCCAAGACCTAGCCATAGCCCTAACCCTAACACTAGCCCTAGCCTTAGACCTAACCCTTGTCCGAACTCTAACCCTAACCATAGCCCTTGCCCTAACCCTTGACCTAGCCCTAGCCCGAGCCCTAGCCCTAGCCCTAACCCTCACCCTCACCCTAACCCTAACCCTAACCCTAACCCTAACCATAGCCCTTGCCCTAACCCTTGCCCTAGCCCTAGCCCTAGCCCTAACCCTAACCCTAACCCAAGCCCTACCCCTAGCCCTAACCCTAGCCCTAACCGTAGCCCTAGCAGTAACCCTAGCCCTAGCCCGAACACTAACCCTAACCCAAACCCTAACCCTAACCCTAACTCTAACCTTAACCCTAACCCTAACCCTAACCCTAACCCTCGACCTAACCCTAGCCCTAACCCTAATCCTAACGCTAACCATAACCCTAACCCTAACAAAAAAACATATCCCTAAACCTAAATCTCACCCTAACACTAGCCTTAGCCCTAACCCTCTCACTAACTGTAACCCTAACCCTAATCCTAGCCTAAACTCTATACCTAGCACTAACCCTAACCCAACACCTACCACTAACCCTAACCCTAACGCTAACCCAAACCCTAACCAGAACCAGAACCGTAACCCTAACCCTAACCCGAGCCCTAAACCTAACCCTACCCCTAACCCTAACCCTAAGCCTAACCCTAGCGCTAACCCTAACCCTAACCCTAAACCTAACTATAGCCTTAACCCAAACCCTAGGCCTAGACCTAACCCTACCCCTACCCCTAAACCAAACTGTAACCCTAAACTAAAACTGAACCCTAACCCTAACCCTAGCCCTAGCTCTAGTTCTAAACCTAGCCCTAACCCTGACCCTAGCCCTAGCCCTAACCCTAGACCTTACCCTAACTCAAAGCCTACCACTAACCCTAACACAAACCCTAACCATAACCGTAGCCCTAACCCTAATGCTAACCCTAGCCCTAACACTAACCAGAACCCTCACCCTAACCCTAGCCCTCAACCTATACCTAACCCGAACCCTAACCCTAACCCTAACCCTAACCTAAGCCCTAACCCTAGCCCTAACCCTAGCCCTATCCGTAGCCCTAGCCCTAGCCCTAACCCTAACCCTAGCCCTAGCCCTAACCCTAACCCTAACACTAATTCTAACCCTATCCGGAACCCGAACCCAAACTCAAACCCTAACCCCAACCCCAACCACAACACGACACCAACCACAACCCCAACCGTAACCCTCACCCTAACCTCAACCCCAACCCCAGCCCTAACCCTAACCCTAACCCTAAACCTAACCCTAGCCCTAACCCTAACTCTAACCCAAATCCTAAACCTAACCCAAACCCTAACCCTAGCCATAACCCTAACCCTAACCTTAGCCCAAACCCTAACCCTAGACCTAACCCTAACCCAAAGCCTACCACAAACCCTAACCCAAACCCTAACCATAACCATAGCCCTAACCCTGACCCTAACCGTAGCCCTAACCCTAATGCTAACCCTAGCCCTAACACTAACCCTAACCCTCACCCTAACCCTAGCCCTCACCCTAACCCTGACCCTAACCCTAACCCTAACCATAACCCTAACCATAGCCCTTGCCGTAACCCTTGCCGTAGCCCTAACCCTAGCCCTAACCCTAGTCGTAACCATAGCCCTAGCCCTAACCCTAGCCCTAGCCCGAACCCTAACCCTAACCCTAACCCTAACCCTAACCCTAACCCTAACCCTAACCATAACCATAACCCTAACCCTAGACCTAACCCTAACCCTAACCCTAACCCTAACCCTAACCCTAACCCTAGCCCTAACCCTAAGCCTAACCCAAACCATATCCCTAAACCTAAGCCTAACCCTAACACTAGCCTTAGCCCTAACCCTCTCACTAACTGTAACCTAACCCTAATCATAGCCTAAACTCTATCCCTATCCCTAACCCTAACCCAACACCTACCACTAACCGTAACGCTAACCCAAACCCTAACCAGAACCAGAACCGTAACCCTAGACCTAACCCGAGCCCTAAACCTAACCCTAGCCCTAACCCTAACCCTAAGCCTAACCCTAGCGCTAACCCTAACCCTAACCCTAACCCTAAACCTAACTATAGCCTTAACCCTAACCCTAGGCCTAGACCTAACCCTACCCCTACCCCTACCCCTAAACCAAACTGTAACCCTAAACTGAAACTGAACCCTAACCCTAACCTTAGCCCTAGCTCTAGTTCTAAACCTAGCCCTAACCCTTACCCTAGCCCTAGCCCTAACCCTAGACCTTACCCTAACCCAAAGCCTACCACTAACCCTAATACAAACCCTAACCATAACTGTAGCCCTAACCCTAATGCTTACCCTAGCTCTAACACTAACCAGAACCCTCACCCTAACCCTAGCCCTCACCCTATACCTAACCCTAACCCTAACCCTAACCCTTGCCCTAGCCCAAGCCCTAGCCATAGCCCTAACCCTAACACTAGCCCTAGCCTTAGCCCTAACCCTTGTCCGAGCCCTAACCCTAACCATAGCCGTAACCCTAACCCTACCCTAATCCTACCCCTACCCCTACCCCTAACCCTAACCGTAGCCCTGACCCTAATGCTAACCCTGGCCCTAACACTAACCCTAACCCTCACGCTAACCCTAGTCCTGACCCTCACCCTAACCCCAACCATAACCCTAACCCGAACTCTAACCCTAATCATAGTCCTTGCCCTAACCCTTGCCCTAGCCCTAGCCCTAGCCCTAGCCCTAACCCTCACCCTAACCCTAACCATAACCCTAACCCTAAACCTAAACATAGCCCTTGCCCTAACCCTTGCCCTAGCCCTAGCCCTAACCCTAACCCCAACCCAAGCCCTAACCCTAGCCCTAACCCTAGCCCTAACCGTAGCCCTAGCATTAACCCTAGCCCTAGCCCGAACACTAACCCTAACCCTAACCCAAACCCTAACCCTAACCCTAACCCTAACCTTAACCCTAACCCTAACCCTAACCCTAACCCTAACCCTCGACCTAACCCTAGCCCTAACCCTAATCCTAATGCTAACCATAACCCTAACCCTAACAAAAAACCATATTCCTAAACCTAAATCTCACCCTAACACTAGCCTTAGCCCTAACCCTCTCACTAACTGTAACCCTAACCCTAATCCTAGCCCTAGCTCTAGTTCTAACCCTAGCCCTAACCCTTTCCCTAGCCCTAGCCCTAACCCTAGACCTTACCCTAGCCCTATCCGTAGCCCTAGCCCTA
This sequence comes from Heloderma suspectum, assembly GCF_057233095.1. Lineage (NCBI taxonomy): Eukaryota > Metazoa > Chordata > Lepidosauria > Squamata > Helodermatidae > Heloderma > Heloderma suspectum. The sequence goes on along the minus strand of NC_139475.1, from coordinate 26,933,018 downwards.
GCCCTAACCCTAGCCCTAGCCCGAACCCTAACCCTAACCCTAACCCTAACCCTAACCCTAACCCTAACCCTAACCCTCGACCTAACCCTAGCCCTAACCCTAATCTCAACGCTAACCATAACCCTAACCCTAACAAAAAACCATATCCCTAAACCTAAATCTCACCCTAACCCTAGCCTTAGCCCTAACCCTCTCACTAACTGTAACCCTAACCCTAATCCTAGCCCAAAACCTAACCCTAGCCCGAACCCGAACCCGAACCCTAACCCTAACCCAAACCCTAACCAATACCGTAACCCTAAACCTAACACTTACCCGAGCCCTAAACCTGAACCTAACCCTAAACCTAACCATAACCCTAACCCTAGCGCTAATCCTAACTCTAACGCTAACCCTAAACCTAACCCTAGCCCTAGCCCTAACCCTAGGCCTAGCCGTAACCATACCCCTACCCCTACCCCTGCCCCTAACCCAAACTGTAACCCTAAATTGAACCTGAACCTGAACCCTAACCCTAGCCCTAGCTCTAGCTCTAACCCTAGCCCTAACTGTTACCCTAGCCCTAGCCCTAGCCCTAACCCTAGCCCTAATCCTAGCCCGAACCCTAACCCTAACCCTAGCCCTAACCCTAACCCTAACCCTAGCCCTTACCCTAACCCTAACCCTAACCCTAACCCTAACCCTAACCCTAACCCTAACCCTAGCCCTAGCCCTAACACTAACACTAACCCTATCCCTATCCCTATCCCTATCCCTATCCCTATCCCTATCCCTATCCCAAGATTAGCCCTAGCTCTAACACTACGACTAACCCTAGCCCTACCCCTAAACCTGCCCCTAAGCCTAACCCTAACCCTACACCTAAACCTAACCCTAACCCTAACCCTAACCCTAACACTAACCCTAGCCCTAGCCCTAGCACTAACCCTAACACAAACCCTAGCCCTAGCCCTAGCCCTCGCCCTAAACCTAACCCTACCCCTAACCCTAACCCTAAGCCTAACCCTAGCGCTAACCCTAACCCTAACCCTAAACCTAACTATAGCCTTAACCCAAACCCTAGGCCTAGACCTAACCCTACCCCTACCCCTACCCCTAAACCAAACTGTAACCCTAAACTAAAACTGAACCCTAACCCTAACCCTAGCCCTAGCTCTAGTTCTAAACCTAGCCCTAACCCTGACCCTAGCCCTAGCCCTAACCCTAGACCTTACCCTAACTCAAAGCCTACCACTAACCCTAACACAAACCCTAACCATAACCGTAGCCCTAACCCTAATGCTAACCCTAGCCCTAACACTAACCAGAACCCTCACCCTAACCCTAGCCCTCAACCTATACCTAACCCGAACCCTAACCCTAACCCTAACCCTAACCCTAACCTAAGCCCTAACCCTAGCCCTAACCCTAGCCCTATCCGTAGCCCTAGCCCTAGCCCTAACCCTAACCCTAGCCCTAGCCCTAACCCTAACCCTAACACTAATTCTAACCCTATCCGGAACCCGAACCCAAACTCAAACCCTAACCCCAACCCCAACCACAACACGACACCAACCACAACCCCAACCGTAACCCTCACCCTAACCTCAACCCCAACCCCAGCCCTAACCCTAACCCTAACCCTAAACCTAACCCTAGCCCTAACCCTAACTCTAACCCAAATCCTAAACCTAACCCAAACCCTAACCCTAGCCATAACCCTAACCCTAACCTTAGCCCAAACCCTAACCCTAGACCTAACCCTAACCCAAAGCCAACCACAAACCCTAACCCAAACCCTAACCATAACCATAGCCCTAACCCTGACCCTAACCGTAGCCCTAACCCTAATGCTAACCCTAGCCCTAACACTAACCCTAACCCTCACCCTAACCCTAACCCTCACCCTAACCCTGACCCTAACCCTAACCCTAACCATAACCCTAACCATAGCCCTTGCCGTAACCCTTGCCGTAGCCCTAACCCTAGCCCTAACCCTAGTCGTAACCATAGCCCTAGCCCTAACCCTAGCCCTAGCCCGAACCCTAACCCTAACCCTAACACTAACCCTAACCCTAACCCTAACCCTAACCCTAACCCTAACCATAACCCTAACCCTAACCCTAGACCTAACCCTAACCCTAACCCTATCCCTAACCCTAGCCCTAACCCTAAGCCTAACCCAAACCATATCCCTAAACCTAAGCCTAACCCTAACACTAGCCTTAGCCCTAACCCTCTCACTAACTGTAACCTAACCCTAATCATAGCCTAAACTCTATCCCTATCCCTAACCCTAACCCAACACCTACCACTAACCGTAACGCTAACCCAAACCCTAACCAGAACCAGAACCGTAACCCAAAACCTAACCCGAGCCCTAAACCTAACCCTAGCCCTAACCCTAACCCTAAGCCTAACCCTAGCGCTAACCCTAACCCTAACCCTAAACCTAACTATAGCCTTAACCCTAACCCTAGGCCTAGACCTAACCCTACCCCTATGCCTACCCCTAAACCAAACTGTAACCCTAAACTGAAACTGAACCCTAACCCTAACCCTAGCCCTAGCTCTAGTTCTAAACCTAGCCCTAACCCTTACCCTAGCCCTAGCCCTAACCCTAGACCTTACCCTAACCCAAAGCCTACCACTAACCCTAATACCAACCCTAACCATAACCGTAGCCCTAACCCTAATGCTTACCCTAGCCCTAACACTAACCAGAACCCTCACCCTAACCCTAGCCCTCACCCTATACCTAACCCTAACCCTAACCTTAACCCTTGCCCTAGCCATAGCCCTAACCCTAACACTAGCCCTAGCCTTAGCCCTAACCCTTGTCCGAGCCCTAACCCTAACCATAGCCGTAACCCTAACCCTACCCTAATCCTACCCCTACCCCTACCCCTAACCCTAACCGTAGCCCTGACCCTAATGCTAACCCTGGCCCTAACACTAACCCTAACCCTCACGCTAACCCTAGTCCTGACCCTCACCCTAACCCCAACCATAACCCTAACCCGAACTCTAACCCTAATCATAGTCCTTGCCCTAACCCTTGCCCTAGCCCTAGCCCTAGCCCTAACCCTCACCCTAACCCTAACCCTAACCCTAACCCTAACCCTAAACCTAAACATAGCCCTTGCCCTAACCCTTGCCCTAGCCCTAGCCCTAGCCCTAACCCTAACCCCAACCCAAGCCCTAACCCTAGCCCTAACCCTAGCCCTAACCGTAGCCCTAGCATTAACCCTAGCCCTAGCCCGAACACTAACCCTAACCCTAACCCAAACCCTAACCCTAACCCTAACCCTAACCTTAACCCTAACCCTAACCCTAACCCTAACCCTAACCCTCGACCTAACCCTAGCCCTAACCCTAATCCTAACGCTAACCATAACCCTAACCCTAACAAAAAACCATATTCCTAAACCTAAATCTCACCCTAACACTAGCCTTAGCCCTAACCCTCTCACTAACTGTAACCCTAACCCTAATCCTAGCCCTAGCTCTAGTTCTAACCCTAGCCCTAACCCTTTCCCTAGCCCTAGCCCTAACCCTAGACGTTACCCTAGCCCTATCCGTAGCCCTAGCCCTAGCCCTAACCCTAGCCCTAGCCCGAACCCTAACCCTAACCCTAAACCTAACCCTAACCCTAGCCCAAAGCGTCACCCTAACGATAACCCTAACCCTAGACCTAACCCTAACCCTAACCCTAACCCTAAACCTCACCCTAGCCCTAACCCTAACCCTAACCCAAACCCTTACCCTAACCCTAACCCTAACCCAAACAGTATCCCTAACCCTAAGCATAACCCTAGGCTTAGCCCTAACCCTCTCACTTACAATAACCCTAACCCTAACCCTAGCCCCAACCCTGACCCTAGCCCTAACCCTAACCCAACCCCTACCACTAACCCTAACCCTAACCCTAACCATAACCGTAACCCTAACCCTAACCCGAGCCCTAAACTTAACCCTATCCCTAACCCTAAACGTAACCCTAGCGCTAACCCTAACGCTAAGCCTAAGCCTAAACCTAACCTTAGCCCTAATTCTAACCCTAGGCCTAGCCCTAACCCTAGCCCTAGCCCTACCCTACCCCTACCCCTAACTCAAACTGTAACCCTAAACTGAACCTGAACCCTAACACTAGCCCTAAATCTAGCTCTAACGCATGTCCTAACCATTAACCTAGCCCTAGCCCTAGCCCTAACACTAGCCCTAGCCCTAATCCTAACCCTAACCCTAACCCAAACCCTAACCCAAACCCTAGCCCTAACCCTAACCCAAAGCCTACCACTAAACCTAACCAAAACCCTAACCATAATCATAAACCTAACCCTAACCCTAGCCCTAACCCTAATGATAACCCTAGCCCTAACCCAAACCCTAAAACTAACCCTCACCCTAAACCTAGCCCTCACCCTAACCCTAACTCTACTCCTAACCCTAAACCTCACCGAACCCTAACCCTAGCCATAACGCTAGCCCTAACCGTAGCTCTAGCCCTAGCCCTAACCCTAACCCTAACCCTAACCATAAACCTAAACCTAACTCTAACGCTAACGCCAGCCCTAACCCTAATGCTAACCCTAGCCGTAACCCTCATCCTCACCCTCACCCTAACCATAGCCCTCACACTGACCCTAACCCTAACTGTAACAATAGCCCTCGACCTAACCCTAGCCCTAACCCTAATCCTAACGCTAACCATAACCCTAACCCTAACAAAAAAACATATCCCTAAACCTAAATCTCACCCTAACACTAGCCTTAGCCCTAACCCTCTCACTAACTGTAACCCTAACCCTAATCCTAGCCTAAACTCTATCCCTAGCCCTAACCCTAACCCAACACCTACCACTAACCCTAACCCTAACGCTAACCCAAACCCTAACCAGAACCAGAACCGTAACCCTAACCCTAACCCAAGCCCTAAACTTAACCCTAGCCCTAACCCTAACCCTAAGCCTAACCCTAGCGCTAACCCTAACCCTAACCCTAAACCTAACTATAGCCTTAACCCAAACCCTAGGCCTAGACCTACCCCTACCCCTACCCCTACCCCTACCCCTAAACCAAACTGTAACCCTAAACTAAAACTGAACCCTAACCCTAACCCTAGCCCTAGCTCTAGTTCTAAACCTAGCCCTAACCCTGACACTAGCCCTAGCCCTAACCCTAGACCTTACCCTAACTCAAAGCCTACCACTAACCCTAACACAAACCCTAACCATAACCGTAGCCCTAACCCTAATGCTAACCCTAGCCCTAACACTAACCAGAACCCTCACCCTAACCCTAGCCCTCACCCTATACCTAACCCGAACCATAAACCTAACCCTAACCCTAACCCTAACCTAAGACCTAACCCTAGCCCTAACCCTAGCCCTATCCGTAGCCCTAGCCCTAGCCCTAACCCTAGCCCTAGCCCGAACCCGAACCCGAACCCTAACCCTAACCCTAACCCTAACCCTAGCCCAAAGCGTCACCCTAACGATAACCCTAACCCTAGACCTAACCCTAACCCTAACCCTAA
>NC_139475.1:26880000-26922500 GCF_057233095.1 Heloderma suspectum | reverse complement strand
CTAGCTCTAGTTCTAAACCTAGCCCTAACCCTGACCCTAGCCCTAGCCCTAACCCTAGACCTTACCCTAACTCAAAGCCTACCACTAACCCTAACACAAACCCTAACCATAACCGTAGACCTAACCCTAATGCTAACCCTAACCCTAGCCCTAACACTAACCAGAACCCTCACCCTAACCCTAGCCCTCACCCTATACCTAACCCGAACCCTAAACCTTAACCCTAACCCTAACCCTAACCTAAGCCCTAACCCTAGCCCTAACGCTAGCCCTATACGTAGCCCTAGCCCTAGCCCTAGCCCTAACCCTAGCCCTAGCCCGAACCTGAACCCGAACCCTAACCCTAACCCTAACCCTAACCCTAGCCCAAAGCGTCACCCTAACGATAACCCTAACCCTAGACCTAACCCTAACCCTAACCCTAAACCTCACCCTAGCCCTAACCCTAACCCTAACCCTAACCCTAACTCTAACCCTAAGCATAGCCCTTGCCCTAACCCTTGCCCTAGCCCTAGCCCTAACCCTCACCCTAACCCTAACCCTAACCCTAACCCTAACCCTAACCATAGCCCTTGCCTAACCCTTGCCCTAGCCCTAGCCCTAGCCCTAGCCCTAACCCTAACCCAAGCCCTAACCCTAGCCCTAACCCTAGCCCTAACCTTAGCCCTAACTGTAGCCCTAGCAGTAACCCTAGCCCTAGCCCGAACCCTAACCCTAACCCTAACACAAACCCTAACCCTAACCCTAACTCTAACCTTAACCCTAACCCTAACCTTAACCCTAACCCTAACCCTCGACCTAACCCTAGCCCTAACCCTAATCCTAACGCTAACCATAACCCTAACCCTAACAAAAAACCGTATCCCTAAACCTAAATCTCACCCTAACACTAGCCTTAGCCCTAACCCTCTCACTAACTGTAACCTAACCCTAATCCTAGCCTAAACTCTATCCCTAGCCCTAACCCTAACCCAACACCTACCACTAACCGTAACGCTAACCCAAACCCTAACCAGAACCAGAACCGTAACCCTAAACCTAACCCGAGCCCTAAACCTAACCCTAGCCCTAACCCTAACCCTAAGCCTAACCCTAGCGCTAACCCTAACCCTAACCCTAAACCTAACTATAGCCTTAACCCTAACCCTAGGCCTAGACCTAACCCTACCCCTACCCCTAAACCAAACTGTAACCCTAAACTGAAACTGAACCCTAACCCTAACCCTAGCCCTAGCTCTAGTTCTAAACCTAGCCCTAAACCTTACCCTAGCCCTAGCCCTAACCCTAGACCTTACCCTAACCCAAAGCCTACCACTAACCCTAATACAAACCCTCGCCCTAACCGGAGCCCTCACCCTATACCTAACCCTAACCCTAACCCTAACCCTTGCCCTAGCCCAAGCCCTAGCCATAGCCCTAACCCTAACACTAGCCCTAGCCTTAGCCCTAACCCTTGTCCGAGCCCTAACCCTAACCATAGCCGTAACCCTACCCCTACCCTAATCCTACCCCTACCCCTTCCCATAACCCTAACCGTAGCCCTGACCCTAATGCTAACCCTGGCCCTAACACTAACCCTAACCCTCACCCTAACCCTAGTCCTGACCCTCACCCTAACCCCAACCGTAACCCTAACCCGATCTCTAACCCTAACCATAGCCCTTGCCCTAACCCTTGCCCTAGCCCTAGCCCTAGCCCTAACCCTAACCCTAACCCAAGCCCTAACCCTAGCCCTAACCCTAGCCCTTACCGTAGCCCTAGCAGTAACCCTAGCCCTAGCCTGAACACTAACCCTAACCCAAACCCTAACCCTAACCCTAACCCTAACCCTTACTCTAACCTTAACCCTAACCCTAACCCTAACCCTAACCCTCGACCTAACCCTAGCCCTAACCCTTATCCTAACGCTAACCATAACCCTAACCCTAACAAAAAACCATATCCCTAAACCTAACTCTCACCCTAACACTAGCCTTAGCCCTAACCCTCTCACTAACTGTAACCCTAACCCTAATCCTAGCCTAAACTCTATCCCTAGCCCTAACCCTAACCCAACACCTACCACTAACCCTAACGCTAACCCAAACCCTAACCGGAACCAGAACCGTAACCCTAACCCTAACCCGAGCCCTAAACCTAACCCTAGCCCTAACCCTAACCCTAAGCCTAACCCTAGCGCTAACCCTAACCCTAACCCTAAACCTAACTATAGCCTTAACCCAAACCCTAGGCCTAGACCTAACCCTACCCCTACCCCTACCCCTAAACCAAACTGTAACCCTAAACTAAAACTGAACCCTAACCCTAACCCTAGCCCTAGCTCTAGTTCTAAACCTAGCCCTAACCCTGACCCTAGCCCTAGCCCTAACCCTAGACCTTACCCTAACTCAAAGCCTACCACTAACCCTAACACAAACCCTAACGATAACCGTAGACCTAACCCTAATGCTAACCCTAGCCCTAACACTAACCAGAACCCTCAACCTAACCCTAGCCCTCACCCTATACCTAACCCTAACCCTAAACCTAACCCTTGCCCTAGCCCAAGCCCTAGCCATAGCCCTAACCCTAACACTAGCCCTAGCCTTAACCCTAACCCTTATCCGAGCCCTAACCCTAACCATAGCCATAACCCTAACCCTACCCTAATCCTACCCCGACCCCTTCCCATAACCCTAACCGTAGCCCTGACCCTAATGCTAACCCTGCCCCTAACACTAACCCTAACCCTCACCCTAACCCTAGTCCTGACCCTCACCCTAACCCCAACCGTAACCCTAACCCGATCTCTAACCCTAATCATAGCCCTTGCCCTAACCCTTGCCCTAACCCTTGCCCTAACCCTTGCCCTAGCCCTAGCCCTAGCCCTAGACCTAGCCCTAGCCCTAACCCTCACCCTAACCCTAACCCTAAGCCTAACCATAGCCCTTGCCCTAACCCTTGCCCTAGCCCTAGCCCTAAAACTAACCCTAACCCAAGCCCTAACCCTAGCCCTAACCGTAGCCCTAGCAGTAACCCTAGCCCTAGCCCGAACACTAACCCTAACCCTAACCCAAACCCTAACGCTAACCCTAACTCTAACCTTAACCCTAACCCTAACCCTAACCCTAACCCTAACCCTAACCCTAACCCTAACCCTAACCCTCGACCTAACCCTAGCCCTAACCCTAATCCTAACGCTAACCATAACACTAACCCTAACAAAAAAACATATCCCTAAACCTAAATCTCACCCTAACACTAGGCTTAGCCCTAACCCTCTCACTAACTGTAACCCTAACCCTAATCCTAGCCTAAACTCTATCCCTAGCCCTAACCCTAACCCAACACCTACCACTAACCCTAACGCTAACCCAAACCCTAACCAGAACCGTAACCCTAACCCTAACCCGAGCCCTAGACCTAACCCTACCCCTACCCCTACCCCTACCCCTAAACCAAACTGTAACCCTAAACTAAAACTGAACCCTAACCCTAACCTTAGCCCTAGCTCTAGTTCTACCCCTAGCCCTAACCCTTACCCTAGCCCTAGCCCTAAACCTAGACCTTACCATAACTCAAAGCCTACCACTAACCCTAACACAAATCCTAACCATAACCGTAGCCCTAACCTTAATGCTAACCCTAGCCCTAACACTAACCAGAACCCTCAACCTAACCCTAGCCCTCACCCTATACCTTACCCGAACCCTAACCCTAACCCTAACCCTAACCCTAACCTAAGCCCTAACCCTAGCCCTAACCCTAGCCCTATCCGTAACCCTAGCCCTAGCCCTAACCCTAGCCCTAGCCCTAACCCTAGACCTTACCCTAACTCAAAGCCTACCACTAACCCTAACACAAACCCTAACCATAACCGTAGCCCTAACCCTAATGCTAACCCTAGCCCTAACACTAACCAGAACCCTCACCCTAGCCCTAGCCCTAGCCCTAACCCTAGCCCTAGCCCGAACCCTAAGCCTAAGCCTAACCCTAACCCTAACCCTAACCCTAACCCTAGCCCAAAGCATCACCCTAACGATAACCCTAATCCTAGAGCTAACCCTAACCCTAACCCTAACCCTAAACATCACCCTAGCCCTAACCCTAACCCTAACCCTTATCCTAACCCTAACCCTAACCCAAACAGTATCCCTAACCCTAAGCATAACCCTAGGCTTAGCCCTAACCCTCTCACTTACAATAACCCTAACCCTAACCCTAGCCCCAACCCTGACCCTAGCCCTAACCCTAACCCAACCCCTACCACTAACCCTAACCCTAACCCAAACCCTAACCCTAACCGTAACCCTAACCATAACCCGAGCCCTAAACCTAACCCTATCCCTAACCCTAAACGTAACCCTAGCGCTAACCCTAGCGCTAACCCTAACCCTAAACCTAACCTTAGCCCTAATTCTAACCCTAGGCCTAGCCCTAACCCTAGCCCTAGCCCTACCCTAGCCCTACCCCTAACTCAAACTGTAACCCTAAACTGAACCTGAACCCTAACGCTAGCCCTAACTCTAGCTCTAACGCATGTCCTAACCGTTACCCTAGCCCTAGCCCTAGCGCTAACACGAGCCCTAGCCCTAATCCTAACCCTAACCCTAACCCAAACCCTAACCCAAACCCTAGCCCTAACCCTAACCCAAAGCCTACCACTAAACCTAACCAAAACCCTAACCATAATCATAAACCTAACCCTAACCCTAGCCCTCACCCTAATGATAACCCTAGCCCTAACCCTAACCCTAAAACTAACCCTCACCCCTAACCTAGCCCTCACCCTCACCCTAACTCTACTCCTAACCCTAAACCTCACCGAAACCTAACCCTAGCCATAACGCTAGCCCTAACCGTAGCCCTAGCCCTAGCCCTAACCCTAACCCTAACCCTAAACCTAAACCTAAACCTAACTCTAACGCTAACGCTAACGCTAACGCCAGCCCTAACCCTAATGCTAACCCTAGCCGTAACCCTCACCCTCACCCTCACCCTAACCATAGCCCTCACACTGACCCTAACCCTAACCGTAACAATAGCCCTTGACCTAACCCTTGCCCTAGCCCTATCCCTATCCCTAGTCCTAGCCCTAGCCCTATCCCTATCCCTGTCCCTATCCCTAGTCCTAGCCCTAGCCCTAACCCTAGCCCTAGCCCTAACCCTAACCCTAACCCTAACCCTAAACATAACCCAAGCCCTAACCCTAGCCGTAGCCCTAACCCCACCCTAACCCTAACCCGAACTCTAGCCCTAACCCGAACCATAGCCCTAACCCTAACCCTAGCCCTAGCCCTAGCCCTAGCCCTAGCCCTAGCCCTATACCTAGCCCTAGCCCGAGCCTTAACCCAAAACCTAACCCTAGCCCAGACCCTATCCCTAAACCTATCCCTACCCCTACACCTAACCCTATCCCTAACCCTAAACGTAACCCTAGCGCTAACCCTAGCGCTAACCCTAACCCTAAACCTAACCTTAGCCCTAATTCTAACCCTAGGCCTAGCCCTAACCCTAGCCCTAGCCCTACCCTACCCCTACCCCTAACTCAAACTGTAACCCTAAACTGAACCTGAACCCTAACGCTAGCCCTAACTCTAGCTCTAACGCATGTCCTAACCGTTACCCTAGCCCTAGTCCTAACACTAGCCCTAGCCCTAATCCTAACCCTAACCCTAACCCAAACCCTAACCCAAACCCTAGCCCTAACCCTAACCCAAAGCCTACCACTAAACCTAACCAAAACCCTAACCATAATCATAAACCTAACCCTAACCCTAGCCCTAACCCTAATGATAACCCTAGCCCTAACCCTAACCCTAAAACTAACCCTCACCCTAAACCTAGCCCTCACCCTAACCCTAACTCTACTCCTAACCCTAAACCTCACCAAACCCTAACCCTAGCCATAACGCAAGCCCTAACCGTAGCCCTAGCCCTAGCCCTAACCCTAACCCTAACCCTAACCCTAAACCTAAACCTAACTCTAATGCTAACGCTAACGCCAGCCCTATCCCTAATGCTAACCCTAGCCGTAACCCTCACCCTCACCCTAACCATAGCCCTCACACTGACCCTAAACTTAACCGTAACAATAGCCCTTGACCTAACCCTTGCCCTAGCCCTAGCCCTATCCCTAGCCCTAGTCCTATCCCTATCCCTATCCCTATCCCTATCCCTATCCCTAGTCCTATCCCTATCCCTAACCCTAACCCAAGCCCAAACCCTAGCCGTAGCCCTAACCCCACCCTAACCCTAACCCGAACTCTAGCCCTAACCCGAACCCTAGCCCTAACCCTAACACTAACCCTAGCCCTAGCCCTAGCCCTAGCCCTATCCCTATCCCTATCCCTATCCCTATCCCTATCCCTAGCCCTAGCCCGAGCCTTAACCCTAAACCTAACCCTAGCCCAGACCCTATCCCTAAACCTATCCCTACCCCTAAACCTAACCCTAGCCCTAGCCCTAACCCTAACCCTAACCCTAGTCCTAGCGCTAACCCTAACGCTAACCCTAACCCTAGCCCTAGCCCTAGCTTTAACCCTAGCCCTAGCCCTAAACCTAACCCCAACCCCAACCCTAACCCTAACCCAAACCATAAACCTACCCCAAACCCTAACCCTAACCCTAACCCGAACCGAACCCGAACTCAAACCCTAACCCCAACCCCAACCACAACACAACACCAACCGCAACCACAACCGTAAACCTAATCCTAACCCTAACCCTAACCCTAACCTCTACCCCAACCCTAGCCCTAACTCTAACCCTAACCCTAACCCTAACCGTAACCCTAACCGTAACCCCAAACCTAACCCTAGCCCTAGCCCTAACATTAACCCTAACCCTAGCCCTAACCCTAGACCTTACCCTAACCCAAAGCCTACCACTAACACTAATACAAACCCTAACCATAACCGTTGCCCTAACCCTAATGCTTACCCTAGCCCTAACACTAACCAGAACCCTCACCCTAACCCTAGCCCTCACCCTATACCTAACCTTAACCCTAACCCTTGCCCTAGCCCAAGACCTAGCCATAGCCCTAACCCTAACACTAGCCCTAGCCTTAGACCTAACCCTTGTCCGAACTCTAACCCTAACCATAGCCCTTGCCCTAACCCTTGCCCTAGCCCTAGCCCGAGCCCTAGCCCTAGCCCTAACCCTCACCCTCACCCTAACCCTAACCCTAACCCTAACCCTAACCATAGCCCTTGCCCTAACCCTTGCCCTAGCCCTAGCCCTAGCCCTAACCCTAACCCTAACCCAAGCCCTACCCCTAGCCCTAACCCTAGCCCTAACCGTAGCCCTAGCAGTAACCCTAGCCCTAGCCCGAACACTAACCCTAACCCAAACCCTAACCCTAACCCTAACTCTAACCTTAACCCTAACCCTAACCCTAACCCTAACCCTCGACCTAACCCTAGCCCTAACCCTAATCCTAACGCTAACCATAACCCTAACCCTAACAAAAAAACATATCCCTAAACCTAAATCTCACCCTAACACTAGCCTTAGCCCTAACCCTCTCACTAACTGTAACCCTAACCCTAATCCTAGCCTAAACTCTATACCTAGCACTAACCCTAACCCAACACCTACCACTAACCCTAACCCTAACGCTAACCCAAACCCTAACCAGAACCAGAACCGTAACCCTAACCCTAACCCGAGCCCTAAACCTAACCCTACCCCTAACCCTAACCCTAAGCCTAACCCTAGCGCTAACCCTAACCCTAACCCTAAACCTAACTATAGCCTTAACCCAAACCCTAGGCCTAGACCTAACCCTACCCCTACCCCTAAACCAAACTGTAACCCTAAACTAAAACTGAACCCTAACCCTAACCCTAGCCCTAGCTCTAGTTCTAAACCTAGCCCTAACCCTGACCCTAGCCCTAGCCCTAACCCTAGACCTTACCCTAACTCAAAGCCTACCACTAACCCTAACACAAACCCTAACCATAACCGTAGCCCTAACCCTAATGCTAACCCTAGCCCTAACACTAACCAGAACCCTCACCCTAACCCTAGCCCTCAACCTATACCTAACCCGAACCCTAACCCTAACCCTAACCCTAACCTAAGCCCTAACCCTAGCCCTAACCCTAGCCCTATCCGTAGCCCTAGCCCTAGCCCTAACCCTAACCCTAGCCCTAGCCCTAACCCTAACCCTAACACTAATTCTAACCCTATCCGGAACCCGAACCCAAACTCAAACCCTAACCCCAACCCCAACCACAACACGACACCAACCACAACCCCAACCGTAACCCTCACCCTAACCTCAACCCCAACCCCAGCCCTAACCCTAACCCTAACCCTAAACCTAACCCTAGCCCTAACCCTAACTCTAACCCAAATCCTAAACCTAACCCAAACCCTAACCCTAGCCATAACCCTAACCCTAACCTTAGCCCAAACCCTAACCCTAGACCTAACCCTAACCCAAAGCCTACCACAAACCCTAACCCAAACCCTAAACATAACCATAGCCCTAACCCTGACCCTAACCGTAGCCCTAACCCTAATGCTAACCCTAGCCCTAACACTAACCCTAACCCTCACCCTAACCCTAGCCCTCACCCTAACCCTGACCCTAACCCTAACCCTAACCATAACCCTAACCATAGCCCTTGCCGTAACCCTTGCCGTAGCCCTAACCCTAGCCCTAACCCTAGTCGTAACCATAGCCCTAGCCCTAACCCTAGCCCTAGCCCGAACCCTAACCCTAACCCTAACACTAACCCTAACCCTAACCCTAACCCTAAACCTAACCCTAACCCTAACCCTAACCCTAACCATAACCATAACCCTAACCCTAGACCTAACCCTAACCCTAACCCTAACCCTAACCCTAACCCTAGCCCTAACCCTAAGCCTAACCCAAACCATATCCCTAAACCTAAGCCTAACCCTAACACTAGCCTTAGCCCTAACCCTCTCACTAACTGTAACCTAACCCTAATCATAGCCTAAACTCTATCCCTATCCCTAACCCTAACCCAACACCTACCACTAACCGTAACGCTAACCCAAACCCTAACCAGAACCAGAACCGTAACCCTAGACCTAACCCGAGCCCTAAACCTAACCCTAGCCCTAACCCTAACCCTAAGCCTAACCCTAGCGCTAACCCTAACCCTAACCCTAACCCTAAACCTAACTATAGCCTTAACCCTAACCCTAGGCCTAGACCTAACCCTACCCCTACCCCTACCCCTAAACCAAACTGTAACCCTAAACTGAAACTGAACCCTAACCCTAACCTTAGCCCTAGCTCTAGTTCTAAACCTAGCCCTAACCCTTACCCTAGCCCTAGCCCTAACCCTAGACCTTACCCTAACCCAAAGCCTACCACTAACCCTAATACAAACCCTAACCATAACTGTAGCCCTAACCCTAATGCTTACCCTAGCTCTAACACTAACCAGAACCCTCACCCTAACCCTAGCCCTCACCCTATACCTAACCCTAACCCTAACCCTAACCCTTGCCCTAGCCCAAGCCCTAGCCATAGCCCTAACCCTAACACTAGCCCTAGCCTTAGCCCTAACCCTTGTCCGAGCCCTAACCCTAACCATAGCCGTAACCCTAACCCTACCCTAATCCTACCCCTACCCCTACCCCTAACCCTAACCGTAGCCCTGACCCTAATGCTAACCCTGGCCCTAACACTAACCCTAACCCTCACGCTAACCCTAGTCCTGACCCTCACCCTAACCCCAACCATAACCCTAACCCGAACTCTAACCCTAATCATAGTCCTTGCCCTAACCCTTGCCCTAGCCCTAGCCCTAGCCCTAGCCCTAACCCTCACCCTAACCCTAACCATAACCCTAACCCTAAACCTAAACATAGCCCTTGCCCTAACCCTTGCCCTAGCCCTAGCCCTAACCCTAACCCCAACCCAAGCCCTAACCCTAGCCCTAACCCTAGCCCTAACCGTAGCCCTAGCATTAACCCTAGCCCTAGCCCGAACACTAACCCTAACCCTAACCCAAACCCTAACCCTAACCCTAACCCTAACCTTAACCCTAACCCTAACCCTAACCCTAACCCTAACCCTCGACCTAACCCTAGCCCTAACCCTAATCCTAACGCTAACCATAACCCTAACCCTAACAAAAAACCATATTCCTAAACCTAAATCTCACCCTAACACTAGCCTTAGCCCTAACCCTCTCACTAACTGTAACCCTAACCCTAATCCTAGCCCTAGCTCTAGTTCTAACCCTAGCCCTAACCCTTTCCCTAGCCCTAGCCCTAACCCTAGACCTTACCCTAGCCCTATCCGTAGCCCTAGCCCTAGCCCTAACCGTAGCCCTAGCCCGAACCCTAACCCTAACCCTAACCCTAACCCTAACCCTAACCCTAACCCTCGACCTAACCCTAGCCCTAACCCTAATCTCAACGCTAACCATAACCCTAACCCTAACAAAAAACCATATCCCTAAACCTAAATCTCACCCTAACCCTAGCCTTAGCCCTAACCCTCTCACTAACTGTAACCCTAACCCTAATCCTAGCCCAAAACCTAACCCTAGCCCGAACCCGAACCCGAACCCTAACCCTAACCCAAACCCTAACCAATACCGTAACCCTAAACCTAACACTAACCCGAGCCCTAAACCTGAACCTAACCCTAAACCTAACCATAACCCTAACCCTAGCGCTAATCCTAACTCTAACGCTAACCCTAAACCTAACCCTAGCCCTAGCCCTAACCCTAGGCCTAGCCGTAACCATACCCCTACCCCTACCCCTGCCCCTAACCCAAACTGTAACCCTAAACTGAACCTGAACCTGAACCCTAACCCTAGCCCTAGCTCTAGCTCTAACCCTAGCCCTAACCGTTACCCTAGCCCTAGCCCTAGCCCTAACCCTAGCCCTAATCCTAGCCCGAACCCTAACCCTAACCCTAGCCCTAACCCTAACCCTAACCCTAGCCCTTACCCTAACCCTAACCCTAACCCTAACCCTAACCCTAACCCTAACCCTAACCCTAGCCCTAGCCCTAACACTAACACTAACCCTATCCCTATCCCTATCCCTATCCCTATCCCTATCCCAAGATTAGCCCTAGCTCTAACACTACGACTAACCCTAGCCCTACCCCTAAACCTGCCCCTAAGCCTAACCCTAACCCTACACCTAAACCTAACCCTAACCCTAACCCTAACCCTAACACTAACCCTAGCCCTAGCCCTAGCACTAACCCTAACACAAACCCTAGCCCTAGCCCTAGCCCTCGCCCTAAACCTAACCCTACCCCTAACCCTAACCCTAAGCCTAACCCTAGCGCTAACCCTAACCCTAACCCTAAACCTAACTATAGCCTTAACCCAAACCCTAGGCCTAGACCTAACCCTACCCCTACCCCTACCCCTAAACCAAACTGTAACCCTAAACTAAAACTGAACCCTAACCCTAACCCTAGCCCTAGCTCTAGTTCTAAACCTAGCCCTAACCCTGACCCTAGCCCTAGCCCTAACCCTAGACCTTACCCTAACTCAAAGCCTACCACTAACCCTAACACAAACCCTAACCATAACCGTAGCCCTAACCCTAATGCTAACCCTAGCCCTAACACTAACCAGAACCCTCACCCTAACCCTAGCCCTCAACCTATACCTAACCCGAACCCTAACCCTAACCCTAACCCTAACCCTAACCTAAGCCCTAACCCTAGCCCTAACCCTAGCCCTATCCGTAGCCCTAGCCCTAGCCCTAACCCTAACCCTAGCCCTAGCCCTAACCCTAACCCTAACACTAATTCTAACCCTATCCGGAACCCGAACCCAAACTCAAACCCTAACCCCAACCCCAACCACAACACGACACCAACCACAACCCCAACCGTAACCCTCACCCTAACCTCAACCCCAACCCCAGCCCTAACCCTAACCCTAACCCTAAACCTAACCCTAGCCCTAACCCTAACTCTAACCCAAATCCTAAACCTAACCCAAACCCTAACCCTAGCCATAACCCTAACCCTAACCTTAGCCCAAACCCTAACCCTAGACCTAACCCTAACCCAAAGCCAACCACAAACCCTAACCCAAACCCTAACCATAACCATAGCCCTAACCCTGACCCTAACCGTAGCCCTAACCCTAATGCTAACCCTAGCCCTAACACTAACCCTAACCCTCACCCTAACCCTAGCCCTCACCCTAACCCTGACCCTAACCCTAACCCTAACCATAACCCTAACCATAGCCCTTGCCGTAACACTTGCCGTAGCCCTAACCCTAGCCCTAACCCTAGTCGTAACCATAGCCCTAGCCCTAACCCTAGCCCTAGCCCGAACCCTAACCCTAACCCTAACACTAACCCTAACCCTAACTCTAACCCTAACCCTAACCCTAACCCTAACCATAACCCTAACCCTAACCCTAGACCTAACCCTAACCCTAACCCTAACCCTAACCCTAGCCCTAACCCTAAGCCTAACCCAAACCATATCCCTAAACCTAAGCCTAACCCTAACACTAGCCTTAGCCCTAACCCTCTCACTAACTGTAACCTAACCCTAATCATAGCCTAAACTCTATCCCTAGCCCTAACCCTAACCCAACACCTACCACTAACCGTAACGCTAACCCAAACCCTAACCAGAACCAGAACCGTAACCCAAAACCTAACCCGAGCCCTAAACCTAACCCTAGCCCTAACCCTAACCCTAAGCCTAACCCTAGCGCTAACCCTAACCCTAACCCTAAACCTAACTATAGCCTTAACCCTAACCCTAGGCCTAGACCTAACCCTACCCCTATGCCTACCCCTAAACCAAACTGTAACCCTAAACTGAAACTGAACCCTAACCCTAACCCTAGCCCTAGCTCTAGTTCTAAACCTAGCCCTAACCCTTACCCTAGCCCTAGCCCTAACCCTAGACCTTACCCTAACCCAAAGCCTACCACTAACCCTAATACCAACCCTAACCATAACCGTAGCCCTAACCCTAATGCTTACCCTAGCCCTAACACTAACCAGAACCCTCACCCTAACCCTAGCCCTCACCCTATACCTAACCCTAACCCTAACCTTAACCCTTGCCCTAGCCATAGCCCTAACCCTAACACTAGCCCTAGCCTTAGCCCTAACCCTTGTCCGAGCCCTAACCCTAACCATAGCCGTAACCCTAACCCTACCCTAATCCTACCCCTACCCCTACCCCTAACCCTAACCGTAGCCCTGACCCTAATGCTAACCCTGGCCCTAACACTAACCCTAACCCTCACGCTAACCCTAGTCCTGACCCTCACCCTAACCCCAACCATAACCCTAACCCGAACTCTAACCCTAATCATAGTCCTTGCCCTAACCCTTGCCCTAGCCCTAGCCCTAGCCCTAGCCCTAACCCTCACCCTAACCCTAACCCTAACCCTAACCCTAACCCTAACCCTAACCCTAAACCTAAACATAGCCCTTGCCCTTGCCCTAGCCCTAGCCCTAGCCCTAGCCCTAACCCTAACCCCAACCCTCACCCTAACCCTAACCCTAACCCTAACCCTAACCCTAACCCTAACCCTAAACCTAAACATAGCCCTTGCCCTAACCCTTGCCCTAGCCCTAACCCTAGCCCTAACCGTAGCCCTAGCATTAACCCTAGCCCTAGCCCGAACACTAACCCTAACCCTAACCCAAACCCTAACCCTAACCCTAACCCTAACCTTAACCCTAACCCTAACCCTAACCCTAACCCTAACCCTAACCCTCGACCTAACCCTAGCCCTAACCCTAATCCTAACGCTAACCATAACCCTAACCCTAACAAAAAACCATATTCCTAAACCTAAATCTCACCCTAACACTAGCCTTAGCCCTAACCCTCTCACTAACTGTAACCCTAACCCTAATCCTAGCCCTAGCTCTAGTTCTAACCCTAGCCCTAACCCTTTCCCTAGCCCTAGCCCTAACCCTAGACCTTACCCTAGCCCTATCCGTAGCCCTAGCCCTAACCCTAGCCCTAGCCCGAACCCTAACCCTAACCCTAAACCTAACCCTAACCCTAGCCCAAAGCGTCACCCTAACGATAACCCTAACCCTAGACCTAACCCTAACCTTAACCCTAACCCTAAACCTCACCCTAGCCCTAACCCTAACCCAAACCCTTACCCTAACCCTAACCCTAACCCAAACAGTATCCCTAACCCTAAGCATAACCCTAGGCTTAGCCCTAACCCTCTCACTTACAATAACCCTAACCCTAACCCTAGCCCCAACCCTGACCCTAGCCCTAACCCTAACCCAACCCCTACCACTAACCCTAACCCTAACCCTAACCATAACCGTAACCCTAACCCTACCCCGAGCCCTAAACTTAACCCTATCCCTAACCCTAAACGTAACCCTAGCGCTAACCCTAACGCTAAGCCTAAGCCTAAACCTAACCTTAGCCCTAATTCTAACCCTAGGCCTAGCCCTAACCCTAGCCCTAGCCCTACCCTACCCCTACCCCTAACTCAAACTGTAACCCTAAACTGAACCTGAACCCTAACGCTAGCCCTAAATCTAGCTCTAACGCATGTCCTAACCATTAACCTAGCCCTAGCCCTAGCCCTAACACTAGCCCTAGCCCTAATCCTAACCCTAACCCTAACCCAAACCCTAACCCAAACCCTAGCCCTAACCCTAACCCAAAGCCTACCACTAAACCTAACCAAAACCCTAACCATAATCATAAACCTAACCCTAACCCTAGCCCTAACCCTAATGATAACCCTAGCCCTAACCCAAACCCTAAAACTAACCCTCACCCTAAACCTAGCCCTCACCCTAACCCTAACTCTACTCCTAACCCTAAACCTCACCGAACCCTAACCCTAGGCATAACGCTAGCCCTAACCGTAGCTCTAGCCCTAGCCCTAACCCTAACCCTAACCCTAACCCTAACCATAAACCTAAACCTAACTCTAACGCTAACGCCAGCCCTAACCCTAATGCTAACCCTAGCCGTAACCCTCATCCTCACCCTCACCCTAACCATAGCCCTCACACTGACCCTAACCCTAACTGTAACAATAGCCCTCGACCTAACCCTAGCCCTAACCCTAATCCTAACGCTAACCATAACCCTAACCCTAACAAAAAAACATATCCCTAAACCTAAATCTCACCCTAACACTAGCCTTAGCCCTAACCCTCTCACTAACTGTAACCCTAACCCTAATCCTAGCCTAAACTCTATCCCTAGCCCTAACCCTAACCCAACACCTACCACTAACCGTAACCCTAACGCTAACCCAAACCCTAACCAGAACCAGAACCGTAACCCTAACCCTAACCCGAGCCCTAAACTTAACCCTAGCCCTAACCCTAACCCTAAGCCTAACCCTAGCGCTAACCCTAACCCTAACCCTAAACCTAACTATAGCCCTAACCCAAACCCTAGGCCTAGACCTACCCCTACCCCTACCCCTAAACCAAACTGTAACCCTAAACTAAAACTGAACCCTAACCCTAACCCTAGCCCTAGCTCTAGTTCTAAACCTAGCCCTAACCCTGACACTAGCCCTAGCCCTAACCCTAGACCTTACCCTAACTCAAAGCCTACCACTAACCCTAACACAAACCCTAACCATAACCGTAGCCCTAACCCTAATGCTAACCCTAGCCCTAACACTAACCAGAACCCTCACCCTAACCCTAGCCCTCACCCTATACCTAACCCGAACCATAAACCTAACCCTAACCCTAACCCTAACCTAAGACCTAACCCTAGCCCTAACCCTAGCCCTATCCGTAGCCCTAGCCCTAGCCCTAACCCTAGCCCTAGCCCGAACCCGAACCCGAACCCGAACCCTAACCCTAACCCTAACCCTAACCCTAACCCTAGCCCAAAGCATCACCCTAACGATAACCCTAACCCTAGACCTAACCCTAACCCTAACCCTAACCCTAAACCTCACCCTAGCCCTAACCCTAACCCTAACCCTAACCCAAACCCTAACCCTTACCCTAACCCTAACCCTAACCCTAATCCTAACCGAAACAGTATCCCTAACCCTAACCATAACCCTAGGCTTAGCCCTAAGCCTCTCACTTACAATAACCCTAACCCTAACCCTAGCCCCAACCCTGACCCTAGCCCTAACCCTAACCCAACCCCTACCACTAACCCTAACCCTAACCCAAACCCTAACCATAACCGTAACCCTAACCCTAACCCGAGCCCTAAACCTAACGCTATCCCTAACCCTAAACGTAACCCTAGCGCTAACCCTAACGCTAACCCTAACCCTAAACCTAACAGCCCTAATTCTAACCCTAGGCCTAGCCCTAACCCTAGCCCTAGCCCTACCCTACCCCTACCCCTAACTCAAACTGTAACCCTAAACTGAACCTGAACCCTAACGCTAGCCCTAAATCTAGCTCTAACGCATGTCCTAACAGTTACCCAGCCCTAGCCCTAGCCCTAAGACTAGCCCTAGCCCTAATCCTAACCCTAACCCTAACCCTAACCCTAACCCAAGCCCTAACCCTAGCCGTAGCCCTAACCCCACCCTAACCCTAACCCGAACCCTAGCCCTAACCCGAACCCTAGCCCTAACCGTAACGCTAACCCTAGCCCTAGACCTAGCCCTAGCCCTATCCCTAGCCCTAGCCCGAGCCGTAACCCTAAACCTAACCCTAGCCCAGACCCTATCCCTAAACCTATCCCTACCCCTAAACCTAACCCTAGCCCTAACCCTACCCCTAACCCTACCCCTACCCCTAACCCTAGCCCTAGCACTAACCCTAACCCTAACCCTACCCCTAACCCTAACCCTAGCCCTAGCGCTAACCCTAACGCTAACCCTAACCCTAGCCCTAGCCCTAGCTTTAACCCTAGCCCTAGCCCTAGCCCTAGCCCTAAACCTAACCCCAACCCCAACCCTAACCCTAACCCTAACCCTAACCCTAACCCTAACCCGAACCGAACCCGAACTCAAACCCTAACCCCAACCCCAACCACAACACCAACCGCAACCACAACCGTAACCCTAAGCCTAACCCTAACCCTAACCCTAACCTCAACCACAACCCTAGCCCTAACTCTAACCCTAACCCTAACCCTAACCGTAACCCCAAACCTAACCCTAGCCCTAGCCCTAACATTAACCCTAACCCTAGCCATAGCCTTAATCCTCACCCTAACCCTAACCCAAACCCTAACCCAAACCCTAGCCCTAACCCTAACCCAAAGCCTACCACTAAACCTAACCAAAACCCTAACCATAATCATAAACCTAACCCTAACCCTAGCCCTAATCCTAATGATAACCCTAGCCCTAACCCTAACCCTAAAACTAACCCTCACCCTAAACCTAGGCCTCACCCTAACCCCAACCCTAACCCTAACCCTCACCAAGCCCTAACCCTAGCCCTAAGCCTAGCCCTAACCGTAGCCCTAGCCCCAGCCCTAACCCTAACCCTAACCCTTGCCCTAGCCCTAGCCCTAGCCCTAGCCCTAACCCTAACCCTAACCCAAGCCCTAACCCTAGCCCTAACCCTAGGCCTAACCGTAGCCCTAGCAGTAGCCCTAGCCCTAGCCCGAACACTAACCCTAACCCTAACCCAAACCCTAACCCTAACCCTAACTCTAACCTTAACCCCAACCCTAACCCTAACCCTAACCCTAACCCTAACCCTAACCCTAACCCTAACCCTCGACCTAACCCTAGCCCTAACCCTAATCCTAACGCTTACCATAACCCTAACCCTAACAAAAAACCATATCCCTAAACCTAAATCTCACCCTAACCCTAGCCTTAGCCCTAACCCTCTCACTAACTGTAACCCTAACCCTAATCCTAGCCCAAACCCTAACCCTAGCCCTAACCCAACCCCTACCACTAACCCTAACCCTAACCCAAACCCTAACCAGAACCGTAACCCTAAACCTAACACTAACCCGAGCCCTAAACCTGAACCTAACCCTAACCCTAACCATAACCCTAACCCTAGCGCTAATCCTAACTCTAACGCTAACCCTAAACCTAACCCTAGCCCTAGCCCTAACCCTAGGCCTAGCCGTAACCATACCCCTACCCCTACCCCTGCCCCTAACCCAAATTGTAACCCTAAACTGAACATGAACCTGAACCCTAACCCTAGCCCTAGCTCTAGCTCTAACCCTAGCCCTAACCGTTACCCTAGCCCTAGCCCTAGCCCTAACCCTAGCCCTAATCCTAGCCCGAACCCTAACCCTAACCCTAGCCCTAACCCTAACCCTAACCCTAGCCCTAACCCTAACCCTAACCCTAACCCTAACCCTAGCCCTAGCCCTAACACTAACACTAACCCTATCCCTATCCCTATCCCTATCCCTATTCCTATCCCTATCCCAAGCCCTAGCCCTAGCTCTAACACTACAACTAACCCTAGCCCTACCCCTAAACCTGCCCCTAAGCCTAACCCTAACCCTACACCTAAACCTAACCCTAACCCTAACCCTAACCCTAACCCTAACCCTAACCCTAACCCTAACACTAACCCTAGCCCTAGCCCTAGCCCTAGCCCTAGCCCTAACCCTAACACAAACCCTAGCCCTAGCCCTAGCCCTAGCCCTCGCCCTAAACCTAACCCTAACCCTAACCCTAACCCTAGCCCTAGCCCTAACCCTACCCTAAACCTAACCTGAACTCTAGCCCTAACCCTTGCCCTAACTCTAACCCTAACCCTAACCCTAACCCTAACCCTAACCATAGCGGTAACCCTAACACTACCCTAATCCTACCCCTACCCCTACCCCTACCCCTACCCCTAACCCTAACCGTAGCCCTGACCCTAATGCTAACCCTGGCCCTAACACTAACCCTAACCCTCACCCTAACCCTAGCCCTGACCCTCACCCTAACCCCAACCCTAACCCTAACTCTAACTCTAAGCATAGCCCTTGCCCTAACCCTTGCCCTAGCCCTAGCCCTAGCCCTAACCCTCACCCTAACCCTAACCCTAACCCTAACCCTAACCATAGCCCTTGCCTAACCCTTGCCCTAGCCCTAGCCCTAACCCTCACCCTAACCCTCACCCTAACCCTAACCCTAACCCTAACCCTAACCCTAACCCTAATCCTAACCATAGCCCTTGCCTAACCCTTGCCCTAGCCCTAGCCCTAGCCCTAACCCTAACCCAAGCCCTAACCCTAGCCCTAACCCTAGCCCTAACCTTAGCCCTAACTGTAGCCCTAGCAGTAACCCTAGCCCTAGCCCGAACACTAACCCTAACCCTAACACAAACCCTAACCCTAACCCTAACTCTAACCTTAACCCTAACCCTAACCTTAACCCTAACCCTAACCCTCGACCTAACCCTAGCCCTAACCCTAATCCTAACGCTAACCATAACCCTAACCCTAACAAAAAACCGTATCCCTAAACCTAAATCTCACCCTAACACTAGCCTTAGCCCTAACCCTCTCACTAACTGTAACCTAACCCTAATCCTAGCCTAAACTCTATCCCTAGCCCTAACCCTAACCCAACACCTACCACTAACCGTAACGCTAACCCAAACCCTAACCAGAACCAGAACCGTAACCCTAGACCTAACCCGAGCCCTAAACCTAACCCTAGCCCTAACCCTAAACCTAAGCCTAACCCTAGCGCTAACCCTAACCCTAACCCTAACCCTAAACCTAACTATAGCCTTAACCCTAAGCCTAGGCCTAGACCTAACCCTACCCCTACCCCTACCCCTAAACCAAACTGTAACCCTAAACTGAAACTGAACCCTAACCCTAACCCTAGCCCTAGCTCTAGTTCTAAACCTAGCCCTAACCCTTACCCTAGCCCTAGCCCTAACCCTAGACCTTTCCCTAACCCAAAGCCTACCACTAACCCTAATACAAACCCTAACCATAACCGTAGCCCTAACCCTAATGCTTACCCTAGCCCTAACACTAACCAGAACCCTCACCCTAACCCTAGCCCTCACCCTATACCTAACCCTAACCCTAACCCTAACCGTTGCCCTAGCCCAAGCCCTAGCCATAGCCCTAACCCTAACACTAGCCCTAGCCTTAGCCCTAACCCTTGTCCGAGCCCTAACCCTAACCATAGCCGTAACCCTAACCCTACCCTAATCCTACCCCTACCCCTTCCCATAAACCTAACCGTAGCCCTGACCCTAATGCTAACCCTGGCCCTAACACTAACCCTAACCCTCACCCTAACCCTAGTCCTGACCCTCACCCTAACCCCAACCGTAACCCTAACCCGATCTCTAACCCTAACGATAGCCCTTGCCCTAACCCTTGCCCTTGCCCTAGCCCTAGCCCTAGCCCGAGCCCTAACCCTCACCCTAACCCTAACCCTAACCCTAACCCTAACCCTAACCATAGCCCTTGCCCTAACCCTTGCCCTAGCCCTAGCCCTAGCCCTAACCCTAACCCTAACCCAAGCCCTACCCCTAGCCCTAACCCTAGCCCTTACCGTAGCCCTAGCAGTAACCCTAGCCCTAGACTGAACACTAACCCTAACCCAAACCCTAACCCTAACCCTAAACCTAACTCTAACCTTAACCCTAACCCTAACCCTAACCCTAACCCTAACCCTAACCCTAACCCTAACCCTCGACCTAACCCTAGCCCTAATCCTAATCCTAACGCTAACCATAACCCTAACCCTAACAAAAAACCATATCCCTAAACCTAACTCTCACCCTAACACTAGCCTTAGCCCTAACCCTCTCACTAACTGTAACCCTAACCCTAATCCTAGCCTAAACTCTATCCCTAGCCCTAACCCTAACCCAACACCTACCACTAACCCTAACGCTAACCCAAACCCTAACCAGAACCAGAACCGTAACCCTAACCCTAACCCGAGCCCTAAACCTAACCCTAGCCCTAACCCTAACCCTAAGCCTAACCCTAGCGCTAACCCTAACCCTAACCCTAACCCTAACTATAGCCTTAACCCAAACCCTAGGCCTAGACCTAACCCTACCCCTACCCCTACCCCTAAACCAAACTGTAACCCTAAACTAAAACTGAACCCTAACCCTAACCCTAGCCCTAGCTCTAGTTCTAAACCTAGCCCTAACCCTGACCCTAGCCCTAGCCCTAACCCTAGACCTTACCCTAACTCAAAGCCTACCACTAACCCTAACACAAACCCTAACCATAACCGTAGACCTAACCCTAATGCTAACCCTAACCCTAGTCCTAACACTAACCAGAACCCTCACCCTAACCCTAGCCCTCACCCTATACCTAACCCGAACCCTAAACCTTAACCCTAACCCTAACCCTAACCTAAGCCCTAACCCTAGCCCTAACGCTAGCCCTATACGTAGCCCTAGCCCTAGCCCTAGCCCTAACCCTAGCCCTAGCCCGAACCTGAACCCGAACCCTAACCCTAACCCTAACCCTAACCCTAGCCCAAAGCGTCACCCTAACGATAACCCTAACCCTAGACCTAACCCTAACCCTAAACCTCACCCTAGCCCTAACCCTAACCCTAACCCTAACCCTAACTCTAACCCTAAGCATAGCCCTTGCCCTAACCCTTGCCCTAGCCCTAGCCCTAACCCTCACCCTAACCCTAACCCTAACCCTAACCCTAACCCTAACCCTAACCCTAACCATAGCCGTTGCCTAACCCTTGCCCTAGCCCTAGCCCTAGCCCTAGCCCTAACCCTAACCCAAGCCCTAACCCTAGCCCTAACCCTAGCCCTAACCTTAGCCCTAACTGTAGCCCTAGCAGTAACCCTAGCCCTAGCCCGAACACTAACCCTAACCCTAACACAAACCCTAACCCTAACCCTAACTCTAACCTTAACCCTAACCCTAACCTTAACCCTAACCCTAACCCTCGACCTAACCCTAGCCCTAACCCTAATCCTAACGCTAACCATAACCCTAACCCTAACAAAAAACCGTATCCCTAAACCTAAATCTCACCCTAACACTAGCCTTAGCCCTAAACCTCTCACTAACTGTAACCTAACCCTAATCCTAGCCTAAACTCTATCCCTAGCCCTAACCCTAACCCAACACCTACCACTAACCGTAACGCTAACCCAAACCCTAACCAGAACCAGAACCGTAACCCTAGACCTAACCCGAGCCCTAAACCTAACCCTAGCCCTAACCCTAACCCTAAGCCTAACCCTAGCGCTAACCCTAACCCTAACCCAAACCCTAAACCTAACTATAGCCTTAACCCTAACCCTAGGCCTAGACCTAACCCTACCCCTACCCCTAAACCAAACTGTAACCCTAAACTGAAACTGAACCCTAACCCTAACCCTAGCCCTAGCTCTAGTTCTAAACCTAGCCCTAAACCTTACCCTAGCCCTAGCCCTAACCCTAGACCTTACCCTAACCCAAAGCCTACCACTAACCCTAATACAAACCCTCGCCCTAACCGGAGCCCTCACCCTATACCTAACCCTAACCCTAACCCTAACCCTTGCCCTAGCCCAAGCCCTAGCCATAGCCCTAACCCTAACACTAGCCCTAGCCTTAGCCCTAACCCTTGTCCGAGCCCTAACCCTAACCATAGCCGTAACCCTAACCCTACCCTAATCCTACCCCTACCCCTTCCCATAACCCTAACCGTAGCCCTGACCCTAATGCTAACCCTGGCCCTAACACTAACCCTAACCCTCACCCTAACCCTAGTCCTGACCCTCACCCTAACCCCAACCGTAACCCTAACCCGATCTCTAACCCTAACCATAGCCCTTGCCCTAACCCTTGCCCTAGCCCTAGCCCTAGCCCGAGCCCTAACCCTCACCCTAACCCTAACCCTAACCCTAACCCTAACCCTAACCATAGCCCTTGCCCTAACCCTTGCCCTAGCCCTAGCCCTAGCCCTAACCCTAACCCTAACCCAAGCCCTACCCCTAGCCCTAACCCTAGCCCTTACCGTAGCCCTAGCAGTAACCCTAGCCCTAGCCTGAACACTAACCCTAACCCAAACCCTAACCCTAACCCTAACCCTTACTCTAACCTTAACCCTAACCCTAACCCTAACCCTAACCCTCAACCTAACCCTAGCCCTAACCCTAATCCTAACGCTAACCATAACCCTAACCCTAACAAAAAACCATATCCCTAAACCTAACTCTCACCCTAACACTAGCCTTAGCCCTAACCCTCTCACTAACTGTAACCCTAACCCTAATCCTAGCCTAAACTCTATCCCTAGCCCTAACCCTAACCCAACACCTACCACTAACCCTAACGCTAACCCAAACCCTAACCGGAACCAGAACCGTAACCCTAACCCTAACCCGAGCCCTAAACCTAACCCTAGCCCTAACCCTAACCCTAAGCCTAACCCTAGCGCTAACCCTAACCCTAACCCTAAACCTAACTATAGCCTTAACCCAAACCCTAGGCCTAGACCTAACCCTACCCCTACCCCTACCCCTAAACCAAACTGTAACCCTAAACTAAAACTGAACCCTAACCCTAACCCTAGCCCTAGCTCTAGTTCTAAACCTAGCCCTAACCCTGACCCTAGCCCTAGCCCTAACCCTAGACCTTACCCTAACTCAAAGCCTACCACTAACCCTAACACAAACCCTAACGATAACCGTAGACCTAACCCTAATGCTAACCCTAACCCTAGCGCTAACACTAACCAGAACCCTCACCCTAACCCTAGCCCTCACCCTATACCTAACCCGAACCCTAAACCTTAACCCTAACCCTAACCCTAACCTAAGCCCTAACCCTAGCCCGAACGCTAGCCCTATACGTAGCCCTAGCCCTAGCCCTAGCCCTAACCCTAGCCCTAGCCCGAACCCGAACCCGAACCCTAACCCTAACCCTAACCCTAACCCTAGCCCAAAGCGTCACCCTAACGATAACCCTAACCCTAGACCTAACCCTAACCCTAACCCTAAACCTCACCCTAGCCCTAACCCTAACCCTAACCCTAACCCTAACTCTAACCCTAAGCATAGCCCTTGCCCTAACCCTTGCCCTAGCCCTAGCCCTAACCCTCACCCTAACCCTAACCCTAACCCTAACCCTAACCCTAACCATAGCCCTTGCCTAACCCTTGCCCTAGCCCTAGCCCTAGCCCTAACCCTAACCCAAGCCCTAACCCTAGCCCTAACCCTAGCCCTAACCCTAGCCCTAACCTTAGCCCTAACTGTAGCCCTAGCAGTAA
Source organism: Heloderma suspectum (assembly GCF_057233095.1). Classification (NCBI taxonomy): domain Eukaryota; kingdom Metazoa; phylum Chordata; class Lepidosauria; order Squamata; family Helodermatidae; genus Heloderma; species Heloderma suspectum. Next base: position 26,898,399 of record NC_139475.1, on the reverse strand, counting down.
CCCTAGCCCTAGCCCGAACACTAACCCTAACCCTAACACAAACCCTAACCCTAACCCTAACTCTAACCTTAACCCTAACCCTAACCTTAACCCTAACCCTAACCCTAACCCTAACCCTAACCCTAACCCTTAACCCTAACCCTAGGCCTAGACCTAACCCTACCCCTATGCCTACCCCTAAACCAAACTGTAACCCTAAACTGAAACTGAACCCTAACCTTAACCCTAGCCCTAGCTCTAGTTCTAAACCTAGCCCTAACCCTTACCCTAGCCCTAGCCCTAACCCTAGACCTTACCCTAACCCAAAGCCTACCACTAACCCTAATACCAACCCTAACCATAACCGTAGCCCTAACCCTAATGCTTACCCTAGCCCTAACACTAACCAGAACCCTCACCCTAACCCTAGCCCTCACCCTATACCTAACCCTAACCCTAACCTTAACCCTTGCCCTAGCCATAGCCCTAACCCTAACACTAGCCCTAGCCTTAGCCCTAACCCTTGTCCGAGCCCTAACCCTAACCATAGCCGTAACCCTAACCCTACCCTAATCCTACCCCTACCCCTACCCCTAACCCTAACCGTAGCCCTGACCCTAATGCTAACCCTGGCCCTAACACTAACCCTAACCCTCACGCTAACCCTAGTCCTGACCCTCACCCTAACCCCAACCATAACCCTAACCCGAACTCTAACCCTAATCATAGCCCTTGCCCTAACCCTTGCCCTAGCCCTAGCCCTAGCCCGAGCCCTAACCCTCACCCTAACCCTAACCCTAACCCTAACCCTAACCATAGCCCTTGCCCTAACCCTTGCCCTAGCCCTAGCCCTAGCCCTAACCCTAACCCTAACCCAAGCCCTACCCCTAGCCCTAACCCTAGCCCTTACCGGAGCCCTAGCAGTAACCCTAGCCCTAGCCTGAACACTAACCCTAACCCAAACCCTAACCCTAACCCTAAACCTAACTCTAACCTTAACCCTAACCCTAACCCTAACCCTAACCCTAACCCTAACCCTCGACCTAACCCTAGCCCTAATCCTAATCCTAACGCTAACCATAACCCTAACCCTAACAAAAAACCATATCCCTAAACCTAACTCTCACCCTAACACTAGCCTTAGCCCTAACCCTCTCACTAACTGTAACCCTAACCCTAATCCTAGCCTAAACTCTATCCCTAGCCCTAACCCTAACCCAACACCTACCACTAACCCTAACGCTAACCCAAACCCTAACCAGAACCAGAACCGTAACCCTAACCCTAACCCGAGCCCTAAACCTAACCCTAGCCCTAACCCTAACCCTAAGCCTAACCCTAGCGCTAACCCTAACCCTAACCCTAAACCTAACTATAGCCTTAACCCAAACCCTAGGCCTAGACCTACCCCTACCCCTACCCCTACCCCTAAACCAAACTGTAACCCTAAACTAAAACTGAACCCTAACCCTAACCCTAGCCCTAGCTCTAGTTCTAAACCTAGCCCTAACCCTGACCCTAGCCCTAGCCCTAACCCTAGACCTTACCCTAACTCAAAGCCTACCACTAACCCTAACACAAACCCTAACCATAACTGTAGACCTAACCCTAATGCTAACCCTAACCCTAGCCCTAACACTAACCAGAACCCTCACCCTAACCATAGCCCTCACCCTATACCTAACCCGAACCCTAAACCTTAACCCTAACCCTAACCCTAACCTAAGCCCTAACCCTAGCCCTAACGCTAGCCCTATACGTAGCCCTAGCCCTAGCCCTAGCCCTAACCCTAGCCCTAGCCCGAACCCGAACCCGAACCCTAACCCTAACCCTAACCCTAACCCTAGCCCAAAGCGTCACCCTAACGATAACCCTAACCCTAGACCTAACCCTAACCCTAACCCTAAACCTCACCCTAGCCCTAACCCTAACCCTAACCCTAACCCTATCCCTAACCCTAACTCTAACCCTAAGCATAGCCCTTGCCCTAACCCTTGCCCTAGCCCTAGCCCTAACCCTAACCCTAACCCTAACCCTAACCCTAACCCTAACCCTAACCCTAACCATAGCCCTTGCCTAACCCTTGCCCTAGCCCTAGCCCTAGCCCTAACCCTAACCCAAGCCCTAACCCTAGCCCTAACCCTAGCCCTAACCTTAGCCCTAACTGTAGCCCTAGCAGTAACCCTAGCCCTAGCCCGAACACTAACCCTAACCCTAACACAAACCCTAACCCTAACCCTAACTCTAACCTTAACCCTAACCCTAACCTTAACCCTAACCCTAACCCTCGACCTAACCCTAGCCCTAACCCTAATCCTAACGCTAACCATAACCCTAACCCTAACAAAAAACCGTATCCCTAAACCTAAATCTCACCCTAACACTAGCCTTAGCCCTAACCCTCTCACTAACTGTAACCTAACCCTAATCCTAGCCTAAACTCTATCCCTAGCCCTAACCCTAACCCAACACCTACCACTAACCGTAACGCTAACCCAAACCCTAACCAGAACCAGAACCGTAACCCTAAACCTAACCCGAGCCCTAAACCTAACCCTAGCCCTAACCCTAACCCTAAGCCTAACCCTAGCGCTAACCCTAACCCTAACCCTAAACCTAACTATAGCCTTAACCCTAACCCTAGGCCTAGACCTAACCCTACCCCTACCCCTAAACCAAACTGTAACCCTAAACTGAAACTGAACCCTAACCCTAACCCTAGCCCTAGCTCTAGTTCTAAACCTAGCCCTAAACCTTACCCTAGCCCTAGCCCTAACCCTAGACCTTACCCTAACCCAAAGCCTACCACTAACCCTAATACAAACCCTCGCCCTAACCGTAGCCCTCACCCTATACCTAACCCTAACCCTAACCCTAACCCTTGCCCTAGCCCAAGCCCTAGCCATAGCCCTAACCCTAACACTAGCCCTAGCCTTAGCCCTAACCCTTGTCCGAGCCCTAACCCTAACCATAGCCGTAACCCTAACCCTACCCTAATCCTACCCCTACCCCTTCCCATAACCCTAACCGTAGCCCTGACCCTAATGCTAACCCTGGCCCTAACACTAACCCTAACCCTCACCCTAACCCTAGTCCTGACCCTCACCCTAACCCCAACCGTAACCCTAACCCGATCTCTAACCCTAACCATAGCCCTTGCCCTAACCCTTGCCCTAGCCCTAGCCCTAGCCCGAGCCCTAACCCTCACCCTAAACCTAACCCTAACCCTAACCCTAACCCTAACCCTAACCATAGCCCTTGCCCTAACCCTTGCCCTAGCCCTAGCCCTAGCCCTAACCCTAACCCTAACCCAAGCCCTACCCCTAGCCCTAACCCTAGCCCTTACCATAGCCCTAGCAGTAACCCTAGCCCTAGCCTGAACACTAACCCTAACCCAAACCCTAACCCTAACCCTAACCCTAACTCTAACCTTAACCCTAACCCTAACCCTAACCCTAACCCTAACCCTAACCCTCGACCTAACCCTAGCCCTAACCCTAATCCTAACGCTAACCATAACCCTAACCCTAACAAAAAACCATATCCCTAAACCTAACTCTCACCCTAACACTAGCCTTAGCCCTAACCCTCTCACTAACTGTAACCCTAACCCTAATCCTAGCCTAAACTCTATCCCTAGCCCTAACCCTAACCCAACACCTACCACTAACCGTAACGCTAACCCAAACCCTAACCGGAACCAGAACCGTAACCCTAACCCTAACCCGAGCCCTAAACCTAACCCTAGCCCTAACCCTAACCCTAAGCCTAACCCTAGCGCTAACCCTAACCCTAACCCTAAACCTAACTATAGCCTTAACCCAAACCCTAGGCCTAGACCTAACCCTACCCCTACCCCTACCCCTAAACCAAACTGTAACCCTAAACTAAAACTGAACCCTAACCCTAACCCTAGCCCTAGCTCTAGTTCTAAACCTAGCCCTAACCCTGACCCTAGCCCTAGCCCTAACCCTAGACCTTACCCTAACTCAAAGCCTACCACTAACCCTAACACAAACCCTAACGATAACCGTAGACCTAACCCTAATGCTAACCCTAGCCCTAACACTAACCAGAACCCTCACCCTAACCCTAGCCCTCACCATATACCTAACCCTAACCCTAAACCTAACCCTTGCCCTAGCCCAAGCCCTAGCCATAGCCCTAACCCTAACACTAGCCCTAGCCTTAACCCTAACCCTTATCCGAGCCCTAACCCTAACCATAGCCATAACCCTAACCCTACCCTAATCCTACCCCGACCCCTTCCCATAACCCTAACCGTAGCCCTGACCCTAATGCTAACCCTGCCCCTAACACTAACCCTAACCCTCACCCTAACCCTAGTCCTGACCCTCACCCTAACCCCAACCGTAACCCTAACCCGATCTCTAACCCTAATCATAGCCCTTGCCCTAACCCTTGCCCTAACCCTTGCCCTAGCCCTAGCCCTAGCCCTAGCCCTAACCCTCACCCTAACCCTAACCCTAACCCTAACCCTAACCATAGCCCTTGCCCTAACCCTTGCCCTAGCCCTAGCCCTAGCCCTAAAACTAACCTTAACCCAAGCCCTAACCCTAGCCCTAACCCTAGCCCTAACCGTAGCCCTAGCAGTAACCCTAGCCCTAGCCCGAACACTAACCCTAACCCTAACCCAAACCCTAACGCTAACCCTAACTCTAACCTTAACCCTAACCCTAACCCTAACCCTAACCCTCGACCTAACCCTAGCCCTAACCCTAATCCTAACGCTAACCATAACCCTAACCCTAACAAAAAAACATATCCCTAAACCTAAATCTCACCCTAACACTAGGCTTAGCCCTAACCCTCTCACTAACTGTAACCCTAACCCTAATCCTAGCCTAAACTCTATCCCTAGCCCTAACCCTAACCCAACACCTACCACTAACCCTAACGCTAACCCAAACCCTAACCAGAACCGTAACCCTAACCCTAACCCGAGCCCTAAACCTAACCCTAGCCCTAACCCTAACCCTAAGCCTAACCCTAGCGCTAACCCTAACCCTAACCCTAAACCTAACTTTAGCCTTAACCCTAACCCTAGGCCTAGACCGACCCCTACCCCTACCCCTACCCCTACCCCTAAACCAAACTGTAACCCTAAACTAAAACTGAACCCTAACCCTAACCTTAGCCCTAGCTCTAGTTCTACCCCTAGCCCTAACCCTTACCCTAGCCCTAGCCCTAACCCTAGACCTTACCCTAACTCAAAGCCTACCACTAACCCTAACACAAATCCTAACCATAACCGTAGCCCTAACCTTAATGCTAACCCTAGCCCTAACACTAACCAGAACCCTCAACCTAACCCTAGCACTCACCCTATACCTAACCCGAACCCTAACCCTAACCCTAACCCTAACCTAAGCCCTAACCCTAGCCCTAACCCTAGCCCTATCCGTAGCCCTAGCCCTAGCCCTAACCCTAGCCCTAGCCCTAACCCTAGACCTTACCCTAACTCAAAGCCTACCACTAACCCTAACACAAACCCTAACCATAACCGTAGCCCTAACCCTAATGCTAACCCTAGCCCTAACACTAACCAGAACCCTCACCCTAGCCCTAGCCCTAGCCCTAACCCTAGCCCTAGCCCAAACCCTAAGCCTAAGCCTAACCCTAACCCTAACCCTAACCCTAACCCTAGCCCAAAGCGTCACCCTAACGATAACCCTAACCCTAGAGCTAACCCTAACCCTAACCCTAAACATCACCCTAGCCCTAACCCTAACCCTAACCCTTACCCTAACCCTAACCCTAACCCAAACAGTATCCCTAACCCTAAGCATAACCCTAGGCTTAGCCCTAACCCTCTCACTTACAATAACCCTAACCCTAACCCTAGCCCCAACCCTGACCCTAGCCCTAACCCTAACCCAACCCCTACCACTAACCCTAACCCTAACCCAAACCCTAACCCTAACCGTAACCCTAACCATAACCCGAGCCCTAAACCTAACCCTATCCCTAACCCTAAACGTAACCCTAGCGCTAACCCTAACGCTAACCCTAACCCTAAACCTAACCTTAGCCCTAATTCTAACCCTAGGCCTAGCCCTAACCCTAGCCCTAGCCCTACCCTAGCCCTACCCCTAACTCAAACTGTAACCCTAAACTGAACCTGAACCCTAACGCTAGCCCTAACTCTAGCTCTAACGCATGTCCTAACCGTTACCCTAGCCCTAGCCCTAGCGCTAACACGAGCCCTAGCCCTAATCCTAACCCTAACCCTAACCCAAACCCTAACCCAAACCCTAGCCCTAACCCTAACCCAAAGCCTACCACTAAACCTAACCAAAACCCTAACCATAATCATAAACCTAACCCTAACCCTAGCCCTCACCCTAATGATAACCCTAGCCCTAACCCTAACCCTAAAACTAACCCTCACCCCTAACCTAGCCCTCACCCTCACCCTAACTCTACTCCTAACCCTAAACCTCACCGAACCCTAACCCTAGCCATAACGCTAGCCCTAACCGTAGCCCTAGCCCTAGCCCTAACCCTAACCCTAACCCTAACCCTAAACCTAAACCTAACTCTAACGCTAACGCTAACGCTAACGCCAGCCCTAACCCTAATGCTAACCCTAGCCGTAACCCTCACCCTCACCCTCACCCTAACCATAGCCCTCACACTGACCCTAACCCTAACCGTAACAATAGCCCTTGACCTAACCCTTGCCCTAGCCCTATCCCTATCCCTAGTCCTAGCCCTAGCCCTATCCCTATCCCTGTCCCTATCCCTAGTCCAAGCCCTAGCCCTAACCCTAGCCCTAGCCCTAACCCTAACCCTAACCCTAACCCTAAACATAACCCAAGCCCTAACCCTAGCCGTAGCCCTAACCCCACCCTAACCCTAACCCGAACTCTAGCCCTAACCCGAACCATAGCCCTAACCCTAACCCTAACCCTAGCCCTAGCCCTAGCCCTAGCCCTATACCTAGCCCTAGCCCGAGCCTTAACCCTAAACCTAACCCTAGCCCAGACCCTATCCCTAAACCTATCCCTACCCCTACACCTAACCCTATCCCTAACCCTAAACGTAACCCTAGCGCTAACCCTAGTGCTAACCCTAACCCTAAACCTAACCTTAGCCCTAATTCTAACCCTAGGCCTAGCCCTAACCCTAGCCCTAGCCCTACCCTACCCCTACCCCTAACTCAAACTGTAACCCTAAACTGAACCTAAACCCTAACGCTAGCCCTAACTCTAGCTCTAACGCATGTCCTAACCGTTACCCTAGCCCTAGTCCTAACACTAGCCCTAGCCCTAATCCTAACCCTAACCCTAACCCAAACCCTAACCCTAACCCAAACCCTAGCCCTAACCCTAACCCAAAGCCTACCACTAAACCTAACCAAAACCCTAACCATAATCATAAACCTAACCCTAACCCTAGCCGTAACCCTAATGATAACCCTAGCCCTAACCCTAACCCTAAAACTAACCCTCACCCTAAACCTAGCCCTCACCCTAACCCTAACTCTACTCCTAACCCTAAACCTCACCAAACCCTAACCCTAGCCATAACGCAAGCCCTAACCGTAGGCCTAGCCCTAGCCCTAACCCTAACCCTAACCCTAACCCTAAACCTAAACCTAACTCTAATGCTAACGCTAACGCCAGCCCTATCCCTAATGCTAACCCTAGCCGTAACCCTCACCCTCACCCTAACCATAGCCCTCACACTGACCCTAAACTTAACCGTAACAATAGCCCTTGACCTAACCCTTGCCCTAGCCCTAGCCCTATCCCTAGCCCTAGTCCTATCCCTATCCCTATCCCTATCCCTATCCCTAGTCCTATCCCTAGCCCTAACCCTAACCCAAGCCCAAACCCTAGCCGTAGCCCTAACCCCACCCTAACCCTAACCCGAACTCTAGCCCTAACCCGAACCCTAGCCCTAACCCTAACACTAACCCTAGCCCTAGCCCTAGCCCTATCCCTATCCCTATCCCTATCCCTATCCCTAGCCCTAGCCCTAGCCCTAGCCCGAGCCTTAACCCTAAACCTAACCCTAGCCCAGACCCTATCCCTAAACCTATCCCTACCCCTAAACCTAACCCTAGCCCTAGCCCTAACCCCAACCCTAACCCTAGTCCTAGCGCTAACCCTAACGCTAACCCTAACCCTAGCCCTAGCCCTAGCTTTAACCCTAGCCCTAGCCCTAAACCTAACCCCAACCCCAACCCTAACCCTAACCCAAACCATAAACCTACCCCAAACCCTAACCCTAACCCTAACCCGAACCGAACCCGAACTCAAACCCTAACCCCAACCCCAACCACAACACAACACCAACCGCAACCACAACCGTAAACCTAATCCTAACCCTAACCCTAACCCTAACCTCTACCCCAACCCTAGCCCTAACTCTAACCCTAACCCTAACCGTAACCCTAACCGTAACCCCAAACCTAACCCTAGCCCTAGCCCTAACATTAACCCTAACCCTAGCCCTAACCCTAGACCTTACCCTAACCCAAAGCCTACCACTAACACTAATACAAACCCTAACCATAACCGTTGCCCTAACCCTAATGCTTACCCTAGCCCTAACACTAACCAGAACCCTCACCCTAACCCTAGCCCTCACCCTATACCTAACCTTAACCCTAACCCTTGCCCTAGCCCAAGACCTAGCCATAGCCCTAACCCTAACACTAGCCCTAGCCTTAGACCTAACCCTTGTCCGAACTCTAACCCTAAACATAGCCCTTGCCCTAACCCTTGCCCTAGCCCTAGCCCTAGCGCTAACCCTAACCCTAACCCAAGCCCTACCCCTAGCCCTAACCCTAGCCCTAACCGTAGCCCTAGCAGTAACCCTAGCCCTAGCCCGAACACTAACCCTAACCCAAACCCTAACCCTAACCCTAACCCTAACCCTAACTCTAACCTTAACCCTAACCCTAACCCTAACCCTAACCCTAACCCTCGACCTAACCCTAGCCCTAACCCTAATCCTAACGCTAACCATAACCCTAACCCTAACAAAAAAACATATCCCTAAACCTAAATCTCACCCTAACACTAGCCTTAGCCCTAACCCTCTCACTAACTGTAACCCTAACCCTAATCCTAGCCTAAACTCTATACCTAGCACTAACCCTAACCCAACACCTACCACTAACCCTAACCCTAACGCTAACCCAAACCCTAACCAGAACCAGAACCGTAACCCTAACCCTAACCCGAGCCCTAAACCTAACCCTACCCCTAACCCTAACCCTAAGCCTAACCCTAGCGCTAACCCTAACCCTAACCCTAAACCTAACTATAGCCTTAACCCAAACCCTAGGCCTAGACCTAACCCTACCCCTACCCCTACCCCTAAACCAAACTGTAACCCTAAACTAAAACTGAACCCTAACCCTAACCCTAGCCCTAGCTCTAGTTCTAAACCTAGCCCTAACCCTGACCCTAGCCCTAGCCCTAACCCTAGACCTTACCCTAACTCAAAGCCTACCACTAACCCTAACACAAACCCTAACCATAACCGTAGCCCTAACCCTAATGCTAACCCTAGCCCTAACACTAACCAGAACCCTCACCCTAACCCTAGCCCTCAACCTATACCTAACCCGAACCCTAACCCTAACCCTAACCCTAACCCTAACCTAAGCCCTAACCCTAGCCCTAACCCTAGCCCTATCCGTAGCCCTAGCCCTAGCCCTAACCCTAACCCTAGCCCTAGCCCTAACCCTAACCCTAACACTAATTCTAACCCTATCCGGAACCCGAACCCAAACTCAAACCCTAACCCCAACCCCAACCACAACACGACACCAACCACAACCCCAACCGTAACCCTCACCCTAACCTCAACCCCAACCCCAGCCCTAACCCTAACCCTAACCCTAAACCTAACCCTAGCCCTAACCCTAACTCTAACCCAAATCCTAAACCTAACCCAAACCCTAACCCTAGCCATAACCCTAACCCTAACCTTAGCCCAAACCCTAACCCTAGACCTAACCCTAACCCAAAGCCTACCACAAACCCTAACCCAAACCCTAACCATAACCATAGCCCTAACCCTGACCCTAACCGTAGCCCTAACCCTAATGCTAACCCTAGCCCTAACACTAACCCTAACCCTCACCCTAACCCTAGCCCTCACCCTAACCCTGACCCTAACCCTAACCCTAACCATAACCCTAACCATAGCCCTTGCCGTAACCCTTGCCGTAGCCCTAACCCTAGCCCTAACCCTAGTCGTAACCATAGCCCTAGCCCTAACCCTAGCCCTAGCCCGAACCCTAACCCTAACCCTAACACTAACCCTAACCCTAACCCTAACCCTAACCCTAACCCTAACCCTAACCATAACCCTAACCCTAACCCTAGACCTAACCCTAACCCTAACCCTAACCCTAACCCTAACCCTAGCCCTAACCCTAAGCCTAACCCAAACCATATCCCTAAACCTAAGCCTAACCCTAACACTAGCCTTAGCCCTAACCCTCTCACTAACTGTAACCTAACCCTAATCATAGCCTAAACTCTATCCCTATCCCTAACCCTAACCCAACACCTACCACTAACCGTAACGCTAACCCAAACCCTAACCAGAACCAGAACCGTAACCCTAGACCTAACCCGAGCCCTAAACCTAACCCTAGCCTTAACCCTAACCCTAAGCCTAACCCTAGCGCTAACCCTAACCCTAACCCTAACCCTAAACCTAACTATAGCCTTAACCCTAACCCTAGGCCTAGACCTAACCCTACCCCTACCCCTACCCCTAAACCAAACTGTAACCCTAAACTGAAACTGAACCCTAACCCTAACCTTAGCCCTAGCTCTAGTTCTAAACCTAGCCCTAACCCTTACCCTAGCCCTAGCCCTAACCCTAGACCTTACCCTAACCCAAAGCCTACCACTAACCCTAATACAAACCCTAACCATAACTGTAGCCCTAACCCTAATGCTTACCCTAGCTCTAACACTAACCAGAACCCTCACCCTAACCCTAGCCCTCACCCTATACCTAACCCTAACCCTAACCCTAACCCTTGCCCTAGCCCAAGCCCTAGCCATAGCCCTAACCCTAACACTAGCCCTAGCCTTAGCCCTAACCCTTGTCCGAGCCCTAACCCTAACCATAGCCGTAACCCTAACCCTACCCTAATCCTACCCCTACCCCTACCCCTAACCCTAACCGTAGCCCTGACCCTAATGCTAACCCTGGCCCTAACACTAACCCTAACCCTCACGCTAACCCTAGTCCTGACCCTCACCCTAACCCCAACCATAACCCTAACCCGAACTCTAACCCTAATCATAGTCCTTGCCCTAACACTTGCCCTAGCCCTAGCCCTAGCCCTAGCCCTAACCCTCACCCTAACCCTAACCCTAACCCTAACCCTAACCCTAACCCTAAACCTAAACATAGCCCTTGCCCTAACCCTTGCCCTAGCCCTAGCCCTAGCCCTAACCCTAACCCCAACCCAAGCCCTAACCCTAGCCCTAACCCTAGCCCTAACCGTAGCCCTAGCATTAACCCTAGCCCTAGCCCAAACACTAACCCTAACCCTAACCCAAACCCTAACCCTAACCCTAACCCTAACCTTAACCCTAACCCTAACCCTAACCCTAACCCTAACCCTCGACCTAACCCTAGCCCTAACCCTAATCCTAACGCTAACCATAACCCTAACCCTAACAAAAAACCATATTCCTAAACCTAAATCTCACCCTAACACTAGCCTTAGCCCTAACCCTCTCACTAACTGTAACCCTAACCCTAATCCTAGCCCTAGCTCTAGTTCTAACCCTAGCCCTAACCCTTTCCCTAGCCCTAGCCCTAACCCTAGACCTTACCCTAGCCCTATCCGTAGCCCTAGCCCTAGCCCTAACCCTAGCCCTAGCCCGAACCCTAACCCTAACCCTAACCCTAACCCTAACCCTAACCCTCGACCTAACCCTAGCCCTAACCCTAATCTCAACGCTAACCATAACCCTAACCCTAACAAAAAACCATATCCCTAAACCTAAATCTCACCCTAACCCTAGCCTTAGCCCTAACCCTCTCACTAACTGTAACCCTAACCCTAATCCTAGCCCAAAACCTAACCCTAGCCCGAACCCGAACCCTAACCCTAACCCAAACCCTAACCAATACCGTAACCCTAAACCTAACACTAACCCGAGCCCTAAACCTGAACCTAACCCTAAACCTAACCATAACCCTAACCCTAGCGCTAATCCTAACTCTAACGCTAACCCTAAACCTAACCCTAGCCCTAGCCCTAACCCTAGGCCTAGCCGTAACCATACCCCTACCCCTACCCCTGCCCCTAACCCAAACTGTAACCCTAAACTGAAACTGAACCTGAACCCTAACCCTAGCCCTAGCTCTAGCTCTAACCCTAGCCCTAACCGTTACCCTAGCCCTAGCCCTAGCCCTAACCCTAGCCCTAATCCTAGCCCGAACCCTAACCCTAACCCTAGCCCTAACCCTAACCCTAACCCTAGCCCTTACCCTAACCCTAACCCTAACCCTAACCCTAACCCTAACCCTAGCCCTAGCCCTAACACTAACACTAACCCTATCCCTATCCCTATCCCTATCCCTATCCCTATCCCTATCCCAAGATTAGCCCTAGCTCTAACACTACGACTAACCCTAGCCCTACCCCTAAACCTGCCCCTAAGCCTAACCCTAACCCTACACCTAAACCTAACCCTAACCCTAACCCTAACCCTAACACTAACCCTAGCCCTAGCCCTAGCACTAACCCTAACAAAAACCCTAGCCCTAGCCCTAGCCCTCGCCCTAAACCTAACCCTAGCCCTAACCCTAACCCTAAGCCTAACCCTAGCGCTAACCCTAACCCTAACCCTAAACCTAACTATAGCCTTAACCCAAACCCTAGGCCTAGACCTAACCCTACCCCTACCCCTACCCCTAAACCAAACTGTAACCCTAAACTAAAACTGAACCCTAACCCTAACCCTAGCCCTAGCTCTAGTTCTAAACCTAGCCCTAACCCTGACCCTAGCCCTAGCCCTAACCCTAGACCTTACCCTAACTCAAAGCCTACCACTAACCCTAACACAAACCCTAACCATAACCGTAGCCCTAACCCTAATGCTAACCCTAGCCCTAACACTAACCAGAACCCTCACCCTAACCCTAGCCCTCAACCTATACCTAACCCGAACCCTAACCCTAACCCTAACCCTAACCCTAACCTAAGCCCTAACCCTAGCCCTAACCCTAGCCCTATCCGTAGCCCTAGCCCTAGCCCTAACCCTAACCCTAGCCCTAGCCCTAACCCTAACCCTAACACTAATTCTAACCCTATCCGGAACCCGAACCCAAACTCAAACCCTAACCCCAACCCCAACCACAACACGACACCAACCACAACCCCAACCGTAACCCTCACCCTAACCTCAACCCCAACCCCAGCCCTAACCCTAACCCTAACCCTAAACCTAACCCTAGCCCTAACCCTAACTCTAACCCAAATCCTAAACCTAACCCAAACCCTAACCCTAGCCATAACCCTAACCCTAACCTTAGCCCAAACCCTAACCCTAGACCTAACCCTAACCCAAAGCCTACCACAAACCCTAACCCAAACCCTAACCATAACCATAGCCCTAACCCTGACCCTAACCGTAGCCCTAACCCTAATGCTAACCCTAGCCCTAACACTAACCCTAACCCTCACCCTAACCCTAGCCCTCACCCTAACCCTGACCCTAACCCTAACCCTAACCATAACCCTAACCATAGCCCTTGCCGTAACACTTGCCGTAGCCCTAACCCTAGCCCTAACCCTAGTCGTAACCATAGCCCTAGCCCTAACCCTAGCCCTAGCCCGAACCCTAACCCTAACCCTAACACTAACCCTAACCCTAACCCTAACCCTAACCCTAACCCTAACCATAACCCTAACCCTAACCCTAGACCTAACCCTAACCCTAACCCTAACCCTAACCCTAGCCCTAACCCTAAGCCTAACCCAAACCATATCCCTAAACCTAAGCCTAACCCTAACACTAGCCTTAGCCCTAACCCTCTCACTAACTGTAACCTAACCCTAATCATAGCCTAAACTCTATCCCTATCCCTAACCCTAACCCAACACCTACCACTAACCGTAACGCTAACCCAAATCCTAACCAGAACCAGAACCGTAACCCAAAACCTAACCCGAGCCCTAAACCTAACCCTAGCCCTAACCCGAACCCTAAGCCTAACCCTAGCGCTAACCCTAACCCTAACCCTAAACCTAACTTTAGCCTTAACCCTAACCCTAGGCCTAGACCTAACCCTACCCCTACCCCTACCCCTACCCCTAAACCAAACTGTAACCCTAAACTAAAACTGAACCCTAACCCTAACCTTAGCCCTAGCTCTAGTTCTACCCCTAGCCCTAACCCTTACCCTAGCCCTAGCCCTAACCCTAGACCTTACCATAACTCAAAGCCTACCACTAACCCTAACACAAATCCTAACCATAACCGTAGCCCTAACCTTAATGCTAACCCTAGCCCTAACACTAACCAGAACCCTCAACCTAACCCTAGCCCTCACCCTATACCTTACCCGAACCCTAACCCTAACCCTAACCCTAACCCTAACCTAAGCCCTAACCCTAGCCCTAACCCTAGCCCTATCCGTAACCCTAGCCCTAGCCCTAACCCTAGCCCTAGCCCTAACCCTAGACCTTACCCTAACTCAAAGCCTACCACTAACCCTAACACAAACCCTAACCATAACCGTAGCCCTAACCCTAATGCTAACCCTAGCCCTAACACTAACCAGAACCCTCACCCTAGCCCTAGCCCTAGCCCTAACCCTAGCCCTAGCCCGAACCCTAAGCCTAACCCTAACCCTAACCCTAACCCTAACCCTAGCCCAAAGCATCACCCTAACGATAACCCTAACCCTAGAGCTAACCCTAACCCTAACCCTAACCCTAAACATCACCCTAGCCCTAACCCTAACCCTAACCCTTATCCTAACCCTAACCCTAACCCAAACAGTATCCCTAACCCTAAGCATAACCCTAGGCTTAGCCCTAACCCTCTCACTTACAATAACCCTAACCCTAACCCTAGCCCCAACCCTGACCCTAGCCCTAACCCTAACCCAACCCCTACCACTAACCCTAACCCTAACCCAAACCCTAACCCTAACCGTAACCCTAACCATAACCCGAGCCCTAAACCTAACCCTATCCCTAACCCTAAACGTAACCCTAGCGCTAACCCTAACGCTAACCCTAACCCTAAACCTAACCTTAGCCCTAATTCTAACCCTAGGCCTAGCCCTAACCCTAGCCCTAGACCTACCCTAGCCCTACCCCTAACTCAAACTGTAACCCTAAACTGAACCTGAACCCTAACGCTAGCCCTAACTCTAGCTCTAACGCATGTCCTAACCGTTACCCTAGCCCTAGCCCTAGCGCTAACACGAGCCCTAGCCCTAATCCTAACCCTAACCCTAACCCAAACCCTAACCCAAACCCTAGCCCTAACCCTAACCCAAAGCCTACCACTAAACCTAACCAAAACCCTAACCATAATCATAAACCTAACCCTAACCCTAGCCCTCACCCTAATGATAACCCTAGCCCTAACCCTAACCCTAAAACTAACCCTCACCCCTAACCTAGCCCTCACCCTCACCCTAACTCTACTCCTAACCCTAAACCTCACCGAACCCTAACCCTAGCCATAACGCTAGCCCTAACCGTAGCCCTAGCCCTAGCCCTAACCCTAACCCTAACCCTAAACCTAAACCTAACTCTAACGCTAACGCTAACGCTAACGCCAGCCCTAACCCTAATGCTAACCCTAGCCGTAACCCTCACCCTCACCCTAACCATAGCCCTCACACTGACCCTAACCCTAACCGTAACAATAGCCCTTGACCTAACCCTTGCCCTAGCCCTATCCCTATCCCTAGTCCTAGCCCTAGCCCTATCCCTATCCCTGTCCCTATCCCTAGTCCTAGCCCTAGCCCTAACCCTAGCCCTAGCCCTAACCCTAACCCTAACCCTAACCCTAAACATAACCCAAGCCCTAACCCTAGCCGTAGCCCTAACCCCACCCTAACCCTAACCCGAACTCTAGCCCTAACCCGAACCATAGCCCTAACCCTAACCCTAACCCTAGCCCTAGCCCTAGCCCTAGCCCTAGCCCTATACCTAGCCCTAGCCCGAGCCTTAACCCTAAACCTAACCCTAGCCCAGACCCTATCCCTAAACCTATCCCTACCCCTACACCTAACCCTATCCCTAACCCTAAACGTAACCCTAGCGCTAACCCTAGCGCTAACCCTAACCCTAAACCTAAACTTAGCCCTAATTGTAACCCTAGGCCTAGCCCTAACCCTAGCCCTAGCCCTACCCTACCCCTACCCCTAACTCAAACTGTAACCCTAAACTGAACCTGAACCCTAACGCTAGCCCTAACTCTAGCTCTAACGCATGTCCTAACCGTTACCCTAGCCCTAGTCCTAACACTAGCCCTAGCCCTAATCCTAACCCTAACCCTAACCCAAACCCTAACCCAAACCCTAGCCCTAACCCTAACCCAAAGCCTACCACTAAACCTAACCAAAACCCTAACCATAATCATAAACCTAACCCTAACCCTAGCCCTAACCCTAATGATAACCCTAGCCCTAACCCTAACCCTAAAACTAACCCTCACCCTAAACCTAGCCCTCACCCTAACCCTAACTCTACTCCTAACCCTAAACCTCACCAAACCCTAACCCTAGCCATAACGCAAGCCCTAACCGTAGGCCTAGCCCTAGCCCTAACCCTAACCCTAACCCTAACCCTAAACCTAAACCTAACTCTAATGCTAACGCTAACGCCAGCCCTATCCCTAATGCTAACCCTAGCTGTAACCCTCACCCTCACCCTAACCATAGCCCTCACACTGACCCTAAACTTAACCGTAACAATAGCCCTTGACCTAACCCTTGCCCTAGCCCTAGCCCTATCCCTAGCCCTAGTCCTATCCCTATCCCTATCCCTATCCCTAGTCCTATCCCTATCCCTAACCCTAACCCAAGCCCAAACCCTAGCCGTAGCCCTAACCCCACCCTAACCCTAACCCGAACTCTAGCCCTAACCCGAACCCTAGCCCTAACCCTAACACTAACCCTAGCCCTAGCCCTAGCCCTAGCCCTATCCCTATCCCTATCCCTATCCCTATCCCTATCCCTAGCCCTAGCCCTAGCCCGAGCCTTAAACCTAAACCTAACCCTAGCCCAGACCCTATCCCTAAACCTATCCCTACCCCTAAACCTAACCCTAGCCCTAGCCCTAACCCTAACCCTAACCCTAGTCCTAGCGCTAACCCTAACGCTAACCCTAACCCTAGCCCTAGCCCTAGCTTTAACCCTAGCCCTAGCCCTAAACCTAACCCCAACCCCAACCCTAACCCTAACCCAAACCATAAACCTACCCCAAACCCTAACCCTAACCCTAACCCGAACCTAACCCGAACTCAAACCCTAACCCCAACCCCAACCACAACACAACACCAACCGCAACCACAACCGTAAACCTAATCCTAACCCTAACCCTAACCCTAACCGTAACCCTAACCGTAACCCCAAACCTAACCCTAGCCCTAGCCCTAACATTAACCCTAACCCTAGCCCTAACCCTAGACCTTACCCTAACCCAAAGCCTACCACTAACACTAATACAAACCCTAACCATAACCGTTGCCCTAACCCTAATGCTTACCCTAGCCCTAACACTAACCAGAACCCTCACCCTAACCCTAGCCCTCACCCTATACCTAACCTTAACCCTAACCCTTGCCCTAGCCCAAGACCTAGCCATAGCCCTAACCCTAACACTAGCCCTAGCCTTAGACCTAACCCTTGTCCGAACTCTAACCCTAACCATAGCCCTTGCCCTAACCCTTGCCCTAGCCCTAGCCCGAGCCCTAGCCCTAGCCCTAACCCTCACCCTCACCCTAACCCTAACCCTAACCATAGCCCTTGCCCTAACCCTTGCCCTAGCCCTAGCCCTAGCCCTAACCCTAACCCTAACCCAAGCCCTACCCCTAGCCCTAACCCTAGCCCTAACCGTAGCCCTAGCAGTAACCCTAGCCCTAGCCCGAACACTAACCCTAACCCAAACCCTAACCCTAACCCTAACTCTAACCTTAACCCTAACCCTAACCCTAACCCTAACCCTAACCCTCGACCTAACCCTAGCCCTAACCCTATTCCTAACGCTAACCATAACCCTAACCCTAACAAAAAACCGTATCCCTAAACCTAAATCTCACCCTAACACTAGCCTTAGCCCTAACCCTCTCACTAACTGTAACCTAACCCTAATCCTAGCCTAAACTCTATCCCTAGCCCTAACCCTAACCCAACACCTACCACTAACCGTAACGC
>NC_139475.1:26862500-26875000 GCF_057233095.1 Heloderma suspectum | reverse complement strand
CCTCTCACTAACTGTAACCCTAACCCTAATCCTAGCCCTAGCTCTAGTTCTAACCCTAGCCCTAACCCTTTCCCTAGCCCTAGCCCTAACCCTAGACCTTACCCTAGCCCTATCCGTAGCCCTAGCCCTAGCCCTAACCCTAGCCCTAGCCCGAACCCTAACCCTAACCCTAACCCTAACCCTAACCCTAACCCTAACCCTAACCCTCGACCTAACCCTAGCCCTAACCCTAATCTCAACGCTAACCATAACCCTAACCCTAACAAAAAACCATATCCCTAAACCTAAATCTCACCCTAACCCTAGCCTTAGCCCTAACCCTCTCACTAACTGTAACCCTAACCCTAATCCTAGCCCAAAACCTAACCCTAGCCCGAACCCGAACCCTAACCCTAACCCAAACCCTAACCAATACCGTAACCCTAAACCTAACACTAACCCGAGCCCTAAACCTGAACCTAACCCTAAACCTAACCATAACCCTAACCCTAGCGCTAATCCTAACTCTAACGCTAACCCTAAACCTAACCCTAGCCCTAGCCCTAACCCTAGGCCTAGCCGTAACCATACCCCTACCCCTACCCCTGCCCCTAACCCAAACTGTAACCCTAAACTGAACCTGAACCTGAACCCTAACCCTAGCCCTAGCTCTAGCTCTAACCCTAGCCCTAACCGTTACCCTAGCCCTAGCCCTAGCCCTAACCCTAGCCCTAATCCTAGCCCGAACCCTAACCCTAACCCTAGCCCTAACCCTAACCCTAACCCTAGCCCTTACCCTAACCCTAACCCTAACCCTAACCCTAACCCTAAACCTAACCCTAGCCCTAGCCCTAACACTAACACTAACCCTATCCCTATCCCTATCCCTATCCCTATCCCTATCCCAAGATTAGCCCTAGCTCTAACACTACGACTAACCCTAGCCCTACCCCTAAACCTGCCCCTAAGCCTAACCCTAACCCTACACCTAACCCTAACCCTAACCCTAACCCTCGACCTAACCCTAGCCCTAACCCTAATCCTAACGCTAACCATAACCCTAACCCTAACAAAAAACCATATCCCTAAACCTAACTCTCACCCTAACACTAGCCTTAGCCCTAACCCTCTCACTAACTGTAACCCTAACCCTAATCCTAGCCTAAACTCTATCCCTAGCCCTAACCCTAACCCAACACCTACCACTAACCCTAACGCTAACCCAAACCCTAACCGGAACCAGAACCGTAACCCTAACCCTAACCCGAGCCCTAAACCTAACCCTAGCCCTAACCCTAACCCTAAGCCTAACCCTAGCGCTAACCCTAACCCTAACCCTAAACCTAACTATAGCCTTAACCCAAACCCTAGGCCTAGACCTAACCCTACCCCTACCCCTACCCCTAAACCAAACTGTAACCCTAAACTAAAACTGAACCCTAACCCTAACCCTAGCCCTAGCTCTAGTTCTAAACCTAGCCCTAACCCTGACCCTAGCCCTAGCCCTAACCCTAGACCTTACCCTAACTCAAAGCCTACCACTAACCCTAACACAAACCCTAACGATAACCGTAGACCTAACCCTAATGCTAACCCTAGCCCTAACACTAACCAGAACCCTCAACCTAACCCTAGCCCTCACCCTATACCTAACCCTAACCCTAAACCTAACCCTTGCCCTAGCCCAAGCCCTAGCCATAGCCCTAACCCTAACACTAGCCCTAGCCTTAACCCTAACCCTTATCCGAGCCCTAACCCTAACCATAGCCATAACCCTAACCCTACCCTAATCCTACCCCGACCCCTTCCCATAACCCTAACCGTAGCCCTGACCCTAATGCTAACCCTGCCCCTAACACTAACCCTAACCCTCACCCTAACCCTAGTCCTGACCCTCACCCTAACCCCAACCGTAACCCTAACCCGATCTCTAACCCTAATCATAGCCCTTGCCCTAACCCTTGCCCTAACCCTTGCCCTAGCCCTAGCCCTAGCCCTAGCCCTAGCCCTAACCCTCACCCTAACCCTAACCCTAACCCTAACCCTAACCATAGCCCTTGCCCTAACCCTTGCCCTAGCCCTAGCCCTAAAACTAACCCTAACCCAAGCCCTAACCCTAGCCCTAACCCTAGCCCTAACCGTAGCCCTAGCAGTAACCCTAGCCCTAGCCCTAGCCCGAACACTAACCCTAACCCTAACCCAAACCCTAACGCTAACCCTAACTCTAACCTTAACCCTAACCCTAACCCTAACCCTAACCCTAACCCTAACCCTCGACCTAACCCTAGCCCTAACCCTAATCCTAACGCTAACCATAACACTAACCCTAACAAAAAAACATATCCCTAAACCTAAATCTCACCCTAACACTAGGCTTAGCCCTAACCCTCTCACTAACTGTAACCCTAACCCTAATCCTAGCCTAAACTCTATCCCTAGCCCTAACCCTAACCCAACACCTACCACTAACCCTAACGCTAACCCAAACCCTAACCAGAACCGTAACCCTAACCCTAACCCGAGCCCTAAACCTAACCCTAGCCCTAACCCTAACCCTAAGCCTAACCCTAGCGCTAACCCTAACCCTAACCCTAAACCTAACTTTAGCCTTAACCCTAACCCTAGGCCTAGACCTAACCCTACCCCTACCCCTACCCCTACCCCTAAACCAAACTGTAACCCTAAACTAAAACTGAACCCTAACCCTAACCTTAGCCCTAGCTCTAGTTCTACCCCTAGCCCTAACCCTTACCCTAGCCCTAGCCCTAACCCTAGACCTTACCATAACTCAAAGCCTACCACTAACCCTAACACAAATCCTAACCATAACCGTAGCCCTAACCTTAATGCTAACCCTAGCCCTAACACTAACCAGAACCCTCAACCTAACCCTAGCCCTCACCCTATACCTTACCCGAACCCTAACCCTAACCCTAACCCTAACCCTAACCTAAGCCCTAACCCTAGCCCTAACCCTAACCCTAGCCCTATCCGTAACCCTAGCCCTAGCCCTAACCCTAGCCCTAGCCCTAACCCTAGACCTTACCCTAACTCAAAGCCTACCACTAACCCTAACACAAACCCTAACCATAACCGTAGCCCTAACCCTAATGCTAACCCTAGCCCTAACACTAACCAGAACCCTCACCCTAGCCCTAGCCCTAGCCCTAACCCTAGCCCTAGCCCGAACCCTAAGCCTAACCCTAACCCTAACCCTAACCCTAACCCTAGCCCAAAGCATCACCCTAACGATAACCCTAACCCTAGAGCTAACCCTAACCCTAACCCTAACCCTAAACATCACCCTAGCCCTAACCCTAACCCTAACCCTTATCCTAACCCTAACCCTAACCCAAACAGTATCCCTAACCCTAAGCATAACCCTAGGCTTAGCCCTAACCCTCTCACTTACAATAACCCTAACCCTAACCCTAGCCCCAACCCTGACCCTAGCCCTAACCCTAACCCAACCCCTACCACTAACCCTAACCCTAACCCAAACCCTAACCCTAACCGTAACCCTAACCATAACCCGAGCCCTAAACCTAACCCTATCCCTAACCCTAAACGTAACCCTAGCGCTAACCCTAACGCTAACCCTAACCCTAAACCTAACCTTAGCCCTAATTCTAACCCTAGGCCTAGCCCTAACCCTAGCCCTAGCCCTACCCTAGCCCTACCCCTAACTCAAACTGTAACCCTAAACTGAACCTGAACCCTAACGCTAGCCCTAACTCTAGCTCTAACGCATGTCCTAACCGTTACCCTAGCCCTAGCCCTAGCGCTAACACGAGCCCTAGCCCTAATCCTAACCCTAACCCTAACCCAAACCCTAACCCAAACCCTAGCCCTAACCCTAACCCAAAGCCTACCACTAAACCTAACCAAAACCCTAACCATAATCATAAACCTAACCCTAACCCTAGCCCTCACCCTAATGATAACCCTAGCCCTAACCCTAACCCTAAAACTAACCCTCACCCCTAACCTAGCCCTCACCCTCACCCTAACTCTACTCCTAACCCTAAACCTCACCGAACCCTAACCCTAGCCATAACGCTAGCCCTAACCGTAGCCCTAGCCCTAGCCCTAACCCTAACCCTAACCCTAAACCTAAACCTAACTCTAACGCTAACGCTAACGCTAACGCCAGCCCTAACCCTAATGCTAACCCTAGCCGTAACCCTCACCCTCACCCTCACCCTCACCCTAACCATAGCCCTCACACTGACCCTAACCCTAACCGTAACAATAGCCCTTGACCTAACCCTTGCCCTAGCCCTATCCCTATCCCTAGTCCTAGCCCTAGCCCTATCCCTATCCCTGTCCCTATCCCTAGTCCTAGCCCTAGCCCTAACCCTAGCCCTAGCCCTAACCCTAACCCTAACCCTAACCCTAAACATAACCCAAGCCCTAACCCTAGCCGTAGCCCTAACCCCACCCTAACCCTAACCCGAACTCTAGCCCTAACCCGAACCATAGCCCTAACCCTAACCCTAACCCTAGCCCTAGCCCTAGCCCTAGCCCTAGCCCTATACCTAGCCCTAGCCCGAGCCTTAACCCTAAACCTAACCCTAGCCCAGACCCTATCCCTAAACCTATCCCTACCCCTACACCTAACCCTATCCCTAACCCTAAACGTAACCCTAGCGCTAACCCTAGCGCTAACCCTAACCCTAAACCTAACCTTAGCCCTAATTGTAACCCTAGGCCTAGCCCTAACCCTAGCCCTAGCCCTACCCTACCCCTACCCCTAACTCAAACTGTAACCCTAAACTGAACCTGAACCCTAACTCTAGCCCTAACTCTAGCTCTAACGCATGTCCTAACCGTTACCCTAGCCCTAGTCCTAACACTAGCCCTAGCCCTAATCCTAACCCTAACCCTAACCCAAACCCTAACCCAAACCCTAGCCCTAACCCTAACCCAAAGCCTACTACTAAACCTAACCAAAACCCTAACCATAATCATAAACCTAACCCTAACCCTAGCCCTAACCCTAATGATAACCCTAGCCCTAACCCTAACCCTAAAACTAACCCTCACCCTAA
This sequence comes from Heloderma suspectum, assembly GCF_057233095.1. Lineage (NCBI taxonomy): Eukaryota > Metazoa > Chordata > Lepidosauria > Squamata > Helodermatidae > Heloderma > Heloderma suspectum. The sequence goes on along the minus strand of NC_139475.1, from coordinate 26,869,970 downwards.
ACCTAGCCCTCACCCTAACCCTAACTCTACTCCTAACCCTAAACCTCACCAAACCCTAACCCTAGCCATAACGCAAGCCCTAACCGTAGGCCTAGCCCTAGCCCTAACCCTAACCCTAACCCTAACCCTAAACCTAAACCTAACTCTAATGCTAACGCTAACGCCAGCCCTATCCCTAATGCTAACCCTAGCTGTAACCCTCACCCTCACCCTAACCATAGCCCTCACACTGACCCTAAACTTAACCGTAACAATAGCCCTTGACCTAACCCTTGCCCTAGCCCTAGCCCTAGCCCTAGCCCTAGCCCTAGTCCTATCCCTATCCCTATCCCTATCCCTATCCCTAGTCCTATCCCTATCCCTAACCCTAACCCAAGCCCAAACCCTAGCCGTAGCCCTAACCCCACCCTAACCCTAACCCGAACTCTAGCCCTAACCCGAACCCTAGCCCTAACCCTAACACTAACCCTAGCCCTAGCCCTAGCCCTAGCCCTATCCCTATCCCTATCCCTATCCCTATCCCTAGCCCTAGCCCTAGCCCGAGCCTTAACCCTAAACCTAACCCTAGCCCAGACCCTATCCCTAAACCTATCCCTACCCCTAAACCTAACCCTAGCCCTAGCCCTAACCCTAACCCTAACCCTAGTCCTAGCGCTAACCCTAACCCTAGCCCTAGCCCTAGCTTTAACCCTAGCCCTAGCCCTAAACCTAACCCCAACCCCAACCCTAACCCTAACCCAAACCATAAACCTACCCCAAACCCTAACCCTAACCCTAACCCGAACCGAACCCGAACTCAAACCCTAACCCCAACCACAACACAACACCAACCGCAACCACAACCGTAAACCTAATCCTAACCCTAACCCTAACCCTAACCTCTACCCCAACCCTAGCCCTAACTCTAACCCTAACCCTAACCCTAACCCTAACCGTAACCCTAACCGTAACCCCAAACCTAACCCTAGCCCTAGCCCTAACATTAACCCTAACCCTAGCCCTAACCCTAGACCTTACCCTAACCCAAAGCCTACCACTAACACTAATACAAACCCTAACCATAACCGTTGCCCTAACCCTAATGCTTACCCTAGCCCTAACACTAACCAGAACCCTCACCCTAACCCTAGCCCTCACCCTATACCTAACCTTAACCCTAACCCTTGCCCTAGCCCAAGACCTAGCCATAGCCCTAACCCTAACACTAGCCCTAGCCTTAGACCTAACCCTTGTCCGAACTCTAACCCTAACCATAGCCCTTGCCCTAACCCTTGCCCTAGCCCTAGCCCGAGCCCTAGCCCTAGCCCTAACCCTCACCCTCACCCTAACCCTAACCCTAACCCTAACCATAGCCCTTGCCCTAACCCTTGCCCTAGCCCTAGCCCTAGCCCTAACCCTAACCCTAACCCAAGCCCTACCCCTAGCCCTAACCCTAGCCCTAACCGTAGCCCTAGCAGTAACCCTAGCCCTAGCCCGAACACTAACCCTAACCCAAACCCTAACCCTAACCCTAACTCTAACCTTAACCCTAACCCTAACCCTAACCCTAACCCTAACCCTCGACCTAACCCTAGCCCTAACCCTAATCCTAACGCTAACCATAACCCTAACCCTAACAAAAAAACATATCCCTAAACCTAAATCTCACCCTAACACTAGCCTTAGCCCTAACCCTCTCACTAACTGTAACCCTAACCCTAATCCTAGCCTAAACTCTATACCTAGCACTAACCCTAACCCAACACCTACCACTAACCCTAACCCTAACGCTAACCCAAACCCTAACCAGAACCAGAACCGTAACCCTAACCCTAACCCGAGCCCTAAACCTAACCCTACCCCTAACCCTAACCCTAAGCCTAACCCTAGCGCTAACCCTAACCCTAACCCTAAACCTAACTATAGCCTTAACCCAAACCCTAGGCCTAGACCTAACCCTACCCCTACCCCTACCCCTAAACCAAACTGTAACCCTAAACTAAAACTGAACCCTAACCCTAACCCTAGCCCTAGCTCTAGTTCTAAACCTAGCCCTAACCCTGACCCTAGCCCTAGCCCTAACCCTAGACCTTACCCTAACTCAAAGCCTACCACTAACCCTAACACAAACCCTAACCATAACCGTAGCCCTAACCCTAATGCTAACCCTAGCCCTAACACTAACCAGAACCCTCACCCTAACCCTAGCCCTCAACCTATACCTAACCCGAACCCTAACCCTAACCCTAACCCTAACCCTAACCTAAGCCCTAACCCTAGCCCTAACCCTAGCCCTATCCGTAGCCCTAGCCCTAGCCCTAACCCTAACCCTAGCCCTAGCCCTAACCCTAACCCTAACACTAATTCTAACCCTATCCGGAACCCGAACCCAAACTCAAACCCTAACCCCAACCCCAACCACAACACGACACCAACCACAACCCCAACCGTAACCCTCACCCTAACCTCAACCCCAACCCCAGCCCTAACCCTAACCCTAACCCTAAACCTAACCCTAGCCCTAACCCTAACTCTAACCCAAATCCTAAACCTAACCCAAACCCTAACCCTAGCCATAACCCTAACCCTAACCTTAGCCCAAACCCTAACCCTAGACCTAACCCTAACCCAAAGCCAACCACAAACCCTAACCCAAACCCTAACCATAACCATAGCCCTAACCCTGACCCTAACCGTAGCCCTAACCCTAATGCTAACCCTAGCCCTAACACTAACCCTAACCCTCACCCTAACCCTAGCCCTCACCCTAACCCTGACCCTAACCCTAACCCTAACCATAACCCTAACCATAGCCCTTGCCGTAACACTTGCCGTAGCCCTAACCCTAGCCCTAACCCTAGTCGTAACCATAGCCCTAGCCCTAACCCTAGCCCTAGCCCGAACCCTAACCCTAACCCTAACACTAACCCTAACCCTAACTCTAACCCTAACCCTAACCCTAACCCTAACCATAACCCTAACCCTAACCCTAGACCTAACCCTAACCCTAACCCTAACCCTAACCCTAGCCCTAACCCTAAGCCTAACCCAAACCATATCCCTAAACCTAAGCCTAACCCTAACACTAGCCTTAGCCCTAACCCTCTCACTAACTGTAACCTAACCCTAATCATAGCCTAAACTCTATCCCTAGCCCTAACCCTAACCCAACACCTACCACTAACCGTAACGCTAACCCAAACCCTAACCAGAACCAGAACCGTAACCCAAAACCTAACCCGAGCCCTAAACCTAACCCTAGCCCTAACCCTAACCCTAAGCCTAACCCTAGCGCTAACCCTAACCCTAACCCTAAACCTAACTATAGCCTTAACCCTAACCCTAGGCCTAGACCTAACCCTACCCCTATGCCTACCCCTAAACCAAACTGTAACCCTAAACTGAAACTGAACCCTAACCCTAACCCTAGCCCTAGCTCTAGTTCTAAACCTAGCCCTAACCCTTACCCTAGCCCTAGCCCTAACCCTAGACCTTACCCTAACCCAAAGCCTACCACTAACCCTAATACCAACCCTAACCATAACCGTAGCCCTAACCCTAATGCTTACCCTAGCCCTAACACTAACCAGAACCCTCACCCTAACCCTAGCCCTCACCCTATACCTAACCCTAACCCTAACCTTAACCCTTGCCCTAGCCATAGCCCTAACCCTAACACTAGCCCTAGCCTTAGCCCTAACCCTTGTCCGAGCCCTAACCCTAACCATAGCCGTAACCCTAACCCTACCCTAATCCTACCCCTACCCCTACCCCTAACCCTAACCGTAGCCCTGACCCTAATGCTAACCCTGGCCCTAACACTAACCCTAACCCTCACGCTAACCCTAGTCCTGACCCTCACCCTAACCCCAACCATAACCCTAACCCGAACTCTAACCCTAATCATAGTCCTTGCCCTAACCCTTGCCCTAGCCCTAGCCCTAGCCCTAGCCCTAACCCTCACCCTCACCCTAACCCTAACCCTAACCCTAACCCTAACCCTAACCCTAACCCTAAACCTAAACATAGCCCTTGCCCTTGCCCTAGCCCTAGCCCTAGCCCTAGCCCTAACCCTAACCCCAACCCTCACCCTAACCCTAACCCTAACCCTAACCCTAACCCTAACCCTAACCCTAAACCTAAACATAGCCCTTGCCCTAACCCTTGCCCTAGCCCTAACCCTAGCCCTAACCGTAGCCCTAGCATTAACCCTAGCCCTAGCCCGAACACTAACCCTAACCCTAACCCAAACCCTAACCCTAACCCTAACCCTAACCTTAACCCTAACCCTAACCCTAACCCTAACCCTAACCCTAACCCTCGACCTAACCCTAGCCCTAACCCTAATCCTAACGCTAACCATAACCCTAACCCTAACAAAAAACCATATTCCTAAACCTAAATCTCACCCTAACACTAGCCTTAGCCCTAACCCTCTCACTAACTGTAACCCTAACCCTAATCCTAGCCCTAGCTCTAGTTCTAACCCTAGCCCTAACCCTTTCCCTAGCCCTAGCCCTAACCCTAGACCTTACCCTAGCCCTATCCGTAGCCCTAGCCCTAACCCTAGCCCTAGCCCGAACCCTAACCCTAACCCTAAACCTAACCCTAACCCTAGCCCAAAGCGTCACCCTAACGATAACCCTAACCCTAGACCTAACCCTAACCTTAACCCTAACCCTAAACCTCACCCTAGCCCTAACCCTAACCCAAACCCTTACCCTAACCCTAACCCTAACCCAAACAGTATCCCTAACCCTAAGCATAACCCTAGGCTTAGCCCTAACCCTCTCACTTACAATAACCCTAACCCTAACCCTAGCCCCAACCCTGACCCTAGCCCTAACCCTAACCCAACCCCTACCACTAACCCTAACCCTAACCCTAACCATAACCGTAACCCTAACCCTACCCCGAGCCCTAAACTTAACCCTATCCCTAACCCTAAACGTAACCCTAGCGCTAACCCTAACGCTAAGCCTAAGCCTAAACCTAACCTTAGCCCTAATTCTAACCCTAGGCCTAGCCCTAACCCTAGCCCTAGCCCTACCCTACCCCTACCCCTAACTCAAACTGTAACCCTAAACTGAACCTGAACCCTAACGCTAGCCCTAAATCTAGCTCTAACGCATGTCCTAACCATTAACCTAGCCCTAGCCCTAGCCCTAACACTAGCCCTAGCCCTAATCCTAACCCTAACCCTAACCCAAACCCTAACCCAAACCCTAGCCCTAACCCTAACCCAAAGCCTACCACTAAACCTAACCAAAACCCTAACCATAATCATAAACCTAACCCTAACCCTAGCCCTAACCCTAATGATAACCCTAGCCCTAACCCAAACCCTAAAACTAACCCTCACCCTAAACCTAGCCCTCACCCTAACCCTAACTCTACTCCTAACCCTAAACCTCACCGAACCCTAACCCTAGGCATAACGCTAGCCCTAACCGTAGCTCTAGCCCTAGCCCTAACCCTAACCCTAACCCTAACCCTAACCATAAACCTAAACCTAACTCTAACGCTAACGCCAGCCCTAACCCTAATGCTAACCCTAGCCGTAACCCTCATCCTCACCCTCACCCTAACCATAGCCCTCACACTGACCCTAACCCTAACTGTAACAATAGCCCTCGACCTAACCCTAGCCCTAACCCTAATCCTAACGCTAACCATAACCCTAACCCTAACAAAAAAACATATCCCTAAACCTAAATCTCACCCTAACACTAGCCTTAGCCCTAACCCTCTCACTAACTGTAACCCTAACCCTAATCCTAGCCTAAACTCTATCCCTAGCCCTAACCCTAACCCAACACCTACCACTAACCGTAACCCTAACGCTAACCCAAACCCTAACCAGAACCAGAACCGTAACCCTAACCCTAACCCGAGCCCTAAACTTAACCCTAGCCCTAACCCTAACCCTAAGCCTAACCCTAGCGCTAACCCTAACCCTAACCCTAAACCTAACTATAGCCCTAACCCAAACCCTAGGCCTAGACCTACCCCTACCCCTACCCCTAAACCAAACTGTAACCCTAAACTAAAACTGAACCCTAACCCTAACCCTAGCCCTAGCTCTAGTTCTAAACCTAGCCCTAACCCTGACACTAGCCCTAGCCCTAACCCTAGACCTTACCCTAACTCAAAGCCTACCACTAACCCTAACACAAACCCTAACCATAACCGTAGCCCTAACCCTAATGCTAACCCTAGCCCTAACACTAACCAGAACCCTCACCCTAACCCTAGCCCTCACCCTATACCTAACCCGAACCATAAACCTAACCCTAACCCTAACCCTAACCTAAGACCTAACCCTAGCCCTAACCCTAGCCCTATCCGTAGCCCTAGCCCTAGCCCTAACCCTAGCCCTAGCCCGAACCCGAACCCGAACCCGAACCCTAACCCTAACCCTAACCCTAACCCTAACCCTAGCCCAAAGCATCACCCTAACGATAACCCTAACCCTAGACCTAACCCTAACCCTAACCCTAACCCTAAACCTCACCCTAGCCCTAACCCTAACCCTAACCCTAACCCAAACCCTAACCCTTACCCTAACCCTAACCCTAACCCTAATCCTAACCGAAACAGTATCCCTAACCCTAACCATAACCCTAGGCTTAGCCCTAAGCCTCTCACTTACAATAACCCTAACCCTAACCCTAGCCCCAACCCTGACCCTAGCCCTAACCCTAACCCAACCCCTACCACTAACCCTAACCCTAACCCAAACCCTAACCATAACCGTAACCCTAACCCTAACCCGAGCCCTAAACCTAACGCTATCCCTAACCCTAAACGTAACCCTAGCGCTAACCCTAACGCTAACCCTAACCCTAAACCTAACAGCCCTAATTCTAACCCTAGGCCTAGCCCTAACCCTAGCCCTAGCCCTACCCTACCCCTACCCCTAACTCAAACTGTAACCCTAAACTGAACCTGAACCCTAACGCTAGCCCTAAATCTAGCTCTAACGCATGTCCTAACAGTTACCCAGCCCTAGCCCTAGCCCTAAGACTAGCCCTAGCCCTAATCCTAACCCTAACCCTAACCCTAACCCTAACCCAAGCCCTAACCCTAGCCGTAGCCCTAACCCCACCCTAACCCTAACCCGAACCCTAGCCCTAACCCGAACCCTAGCCCTAACCGTAACGCTAACCCTAGCCCTAGACCTAGCCCTAGCCCTATCCCTAGCCCTAGCCCGAGCCGTAACCCTAAACCTAACCCTAGCCCAGACCCTATCCCTAAACCTATCCCTACCCCTAAACCTAACCCTAGCCCTAACCCTACCCCTAACCCTACCCCTACCCCTAACCCTAGCCCTAGCACTAACCCTAACCCTAACCCTACCCCTAACCCTAACCCTAGCCCTAGCGCTAACCCTAACGCTAACCCTAACCCTAGCCCTAGCCCTAGCTTTAACCCTAGCCCTAGCCCTAGCCCTAGCCCTAAACCTAACCCCAACCCCAACCCTAACCCTAA
>NC_139475.1:26832500-26857500 GCF_057233095.1 Heloderma suspectum | reverse complement strand
CACTAGCCTTAGCCCTAAACCTCTCACTAACTGTAACCTAACCCTAATCCTAGCCTAAACTCTATCCCTAGCCCTAACCCTAACCCAACACCTACCACTAACCGTAACGCTAACCCAAACCCTAACCAGAACCAGAACCGTAACCCTAGACCTAACCCGAGCCCTAAACCTAACCCTAGCCCTAACCCTAACCCTAAGCCTAACCCTAGCGCTAACCCTAACCCTAACCCAAACCCTAAACCTAACTATAGCCTTAACCCTAACCCTAGGCCTAGACCTAACCCTACCCCTACCCCTAAACCAAACTGTAACCCTAAACTGAAACTGAACCCTAACCCTAACCCTAGCCCTAGCTCTAGTTCTAAACCTAGCCCTAAACCTTACCCTAGCCCTAGCCCTAACCCTAGACCTTACCCTAACCCAAAGCCTACCACTAACCCTAATACAAACCCTCGCCCTAACCGGAGCCCTCACCCTATACCTAACCCTAACCCTAACCCTAACCCTTGCCCTAGCCCAAGCCCTAGCCATAGCCCTAACCCTAACACTAGCCCTAGCCTTAGCCCTAACCCTTGTCCGAGCCCTAACCCTAACCATAGCCGTAACCCTAACCCTACCCTAATCCTACCCCTACCCCTTCCCATAACCCTAACCGTAGCCCTGACCCTAATGCTAACCCTGGCCCTAACACTAACCCTAACCCTCACCCTAACCCTAGTCCTGACCCTCACCCTAACCCCAACCGTAACCCTAACCCGATCTCTAACCCTAACCATAGCCCTTGCCCTAACCCTTGCCCTAGCCCTAGCCCTAGCCCGAGCCCTAACCCTCACCCTAACCCTAACCCTAACCCTAACCCTAACCCTAACCATAGCCCTTGCCCTAACCCTTGCCCTAGCCCTAGCCCTAGCCCTAGCCCTAACCCTAACCCTAACCCAAGCCCTACCCCTAGCCCTAACCCTAGCCCTTACCGTAGCCCTAGCAGTAACCCTAGCCCTAGCCTGAACACTAACCCTAACCCAAACCCTAACCCTAACCCTAACCCTTACTCTAACCTTAACCCTAACCCTAACCCTAACCCTAACCCTCAACCTAACCCTAGCCCTAACCCTAATCCTAACGCTAACCATAACCCTAACCCTAACAAAAAACCATATCCCTAAACCTAACTCTCACCCTAACACTAGCCTTAGCCCTAACCCTCTCACTAACTGTAACCCTAACCCTAATCCTAGCCTAAACTCTATCCCTAGCCCTAACCCTAACCCAACACCTACCACTAACCCTAACGCTAACCCAAACCCTAACCGGAACCAGAACCGTAACCCTAACCCTAACCCGAGCCCTAAACCTAACCCTAGCCCTAACCCTAACCCTAAGCCTAACCCTAGCGCTAACCCTAACCCTAACCCTAAACCTAACTATAGCCTTAACCCAAACCCTAGGCCTAGACCTAACCCTACCCCTACCCCTACCCCTAAACCAAACTGTAACCCTAAACTAAAACTGAACCCTAACCCTAACCCTAGCCCTAGCTCTAGTTCTAAACCTAGCCCTAACCCTGACCCTAGCCCTAGCCCTAACCCTAGACCTTACCCTAACTCAAAGCCTACCACTAACCCTAACACAAACCCTAACGATAACCGTAGACCTAACCCTAATGCTAACCCTAACCCTAGCGCTAACACTAACCAGAACCCTCACCCTAACCCTAGCCCTCACCCTATACCTAACCCGAACCCTAAACCTTAACCCTAACCCTAACCCTAACCTAAGCCCTAACCCTAGCCCGAACGCTAGCCCTATACGTAGCCCTAGCCCTAGCCCTAGCCCTAACCCTAGCCCTAGCCCGAACCCGAACCCGAACCCTAACCCTAACCCTAACCCTAACCCTAGCCCAAAGCGTCACCCTAACGATAACCCTAACCCTAGACCTAACCCTAACCCTAACCCTAAACCTCACCCTAGCCCTAACCCTAACCCTAACCCTAACCCTAACTCTAACCCTAAGCATAGCCCTTGCCCTAACCCTTGCCCTAGCCCTAGCCCTAACCCTCACCCTAACCCTAACCCTAACCCTAACCCTAACCCTAACCATAGCCCTTGCCTAACCCTTGCCCTAGCCCTAGCCCTAGCCCTAACCCTAACCCAAGCCCTAACCCTAGCCCTAACCCTAGCCCTAACCCTAGCCCTAACCTTAGCCCTAACTGTAGCCCTAGCAGTAACCCTAGCCCTAGCCCGAACACTAACCCTAACCCTAACACAAACCCTAACCCTAACCCTAACTCTAACCTTAACCCTAACCCTAACCTTAACCCTAACCCTAACCCTAACCCTAACCCTAACCCTAACCCTTAACCCTAACCCTAGGCCTAGACCTAACCCTACCCCTATGCCTACCCCTAAACCAAACTGTAACCCTAAACTGAAACTGAACCCTAACCTTAACCCTAGCCCTAGCTCTAGTTCTAAACCTAGCCCTAACCCTTACCCTAGCCCTAGCCCTAACCCTAGACCTTACCCTAACCCAAAGCCTACCACTAACCCTAATACCAACCCTAACCATAACCGTAGCCCTAACCCTAATGCTTACCCTAGCCCTAACACTAACCAGAACCCTCACCCTAACCCTAGCCCTCACCCTATACCTAACCCTAACCCTAACCTTAACCCTTGCCCTAGCCATAGCCCTAACCCTAACACTAGCCCTAGCCTTAGCCCTAACCCTTGTCCGAGCCCTAACCCTAACCATAGCCGTAACCCTAACCCTACCCTAATCCTACCCCTACCCCTACCCCTAACCCTAACCGTAGCCCTGACCCTAATGCTAACCCTGGCCCTAACACTAACCCTAACCCTCACGCTAACCCTAGTCCTGACCCTCACCCTAACCCCAACCATAACCCTAACCCGAACTCTAACCCTAATCATAGCCCTTGCCCTAACCCTTGCCCTAGCCCTAGCCCTAGCCCGAGCCCTAACCCTCACCCTAACCCTAACCCTAACCCTAACCCTAACCATAGCCCTTGCCCTAACCCTTGCCCTAGCCCTAGCCCTAGCCCTAACCCTAACCCTAACCCAAGCCCTACCCCTAGCCCTAACCCTAGCCCTTACCGGAGCCCTAGCAGTAACCCTAGCCCTAGCCTGAACACTAACCCTAACCCAAACCCTAACCCTAACCCTAAACCTAACTCTAACCTTAACCCTAACCCTAACCCTAACCCTAACCCTAACCCTAACCCTCGACCTAACCCTAGCCCTAATCCTAATCCTAACGCTAACCATAACCCTAACCCTAACAAAAAACCATATCCCTAAACCTAACTCTCACCCTAACACTAGCCTTAGCCCTAACCCTCTCACTAACTGTAACCCTAACCCTAATCCTAGCCTAAACTCTATCCCTAGCCCTAACCCTAACCCAACACCTACCACTAACCCTAACGCTAACCCAAACCCTAACCAGAACCAGAACCGTAACCCTAACCCTAACCCGAGCCCTAAACCTAACCCTAGCCCTAACCCTAACCCTAAGCCTAACCCTAGCGCTAACCCTAACCCTAACCCTAAACCTAACTATAGCCTTAACCCAAACCCTAGGCCTAGACCTACCCCTACCCCTACCCCTACCCCTAAACCAAACTGTAACCCTAAACTAAAACTGAACCCTAACCCTAACCCTAGCCCTAGCTCTAGTTCTAAACCTAGCCCTAACCCTGACCCTAGCCCTAGCCCTAACCCTAGACCTTACCCTAACTCAAAGCCTACCACTAACCCTAACACAAACCCTAACCATAACTGTAGACCTAACCCTAATGCTAACCCTAACCCTAGCCCTAACACTAACCAGAACCCTCACCCTAACCATAGCCCTCACCCTATACCTAACCCGAACCCTAAACCTTAACCCTAACCCTAACCCTAACCTAAGCCCTAACCCTAGCCCTAACGCTAGCCCTATACGTAGCCCTAGCCCTAGCCCTAGCCCTAACCCTAGCCCTAGCCCGAACCCGAACCCGAACCCTAACCCTAACCCTAACCCTAACCCTAGCCCAAAGCGTCACCCTAACGATAACCCTAACCCTAGACCTAACCCTAACCCTAACCCTAAACCTCACCCTAGCCCTAACCCTAACCCTAACCCTAACCCTATCCCTAACCCTAACTCTAACCCTAAGCATAGCCCTTGCCCTAACCCTTGCCCTAGCCCTAGCCCTAACCCTAACCCTAACCCTAACCCTAACCCTAACCCTAACCCTAACCCTAACCATAGCCCTTGCCTAACCCTTGCCCTAGCCCTAGCCCTAGCCCTAACCCTAACCCAAGCCCTAACCCTAGCCCTAACCCTAGCCCTAACCTTAGCCCTAACTGTAGCCCTAGCAGTAACCCTAGCCCTAGCCCGAACACTAACCCTAACCCTAACACAAACCCTAACCCTAACCCTAACTCTAACCTTAACCCTAACCCTAACCTTAACCCTAACCCTAACCCTCGACCTAACCCTAGCCCTAACCCTAATCCTAACGCTAACCATAACCCTAACCCTAACAAAAAACCGTATCCCTAAACCTAAATCTCACCCTAACACTAGCCTTAGCCCTAACCCTCTCACTAACTGTAACCTAACCCTAATCCTAGCCTAAACTCTATCCCTAGCCCTAACCCTAACCCAACACCTACCACTAACCGTAACGCTAACCCAAACCCTAACCAGAACCAGAACCGTAACCCTAAACCTAACCCGAGCCCTAAACCTAACCCTAGCCCTAACCCTAACCCTAAGCCTAACCCTAGCGCTAACCCTAACCCTAACCCTAAACCTAACTATAGCCTTAACCCTAACCCTAGGCCTAGACCTAACCCTACCCCTACCCCTAAACCAAACTGTAACCCTAAACTGAAACTGAACCCTAACCCTAACCCTAGCCCTAGCTCTAGTTCTAAACCTAGCCCTAAACCTTACCCTAGCCCTAGCCCTAACCCTAGACCTTACCCTAACCCAAAGCCTACCACTAACCCTAATACAAACCCTCGCCCTAACCGTAGCCCTCACCCTATACCTAACCCTAACCCTAACCCTAACCCTTGCCCTAGCCCAAGCCCTAGCCATAGCCCTAACCCTAACACTAGCCCTAGCCTTAGCCCTAACCCTTGTCCGAGCCCTAACCCTAACCATAGCCGTAACCCTAACCCTACCCTAATCCTACCCCTACCCCTTCCCATAACCCTAACCGTAGCCCTGACCCTAATGCTAACCCTGGCCCTAACACTAACCCTAACCCTCACCCTAACCCTAGTCCTGACCCTCACCCTAACCCCAACCGTAACCCTAACCCGATCTCTAACCCTAACCATAGCCCTTGCCCTAACCCTTGCCCTAGCCCTAGCCCTAGCCCGAGCCCTAACCCTCACCCTAAACCTAACCCTAACCCTAACCCTAACCCTAACCCTAACCATAGCCCTTGCCCTAACCCTTGCCCTAGCCCTAGCCCTAGCCCTAACCCTAACCCTAACCCAAGCCCTACCCCTAGCCCTAACCCTAGCCCTTACCATAGCCCTAGCAGTAACCCTAGCCCTAGCCTGAACACTAACCCTAACCCAAACCCTAACCCTAACCCTAACCCTAACTCTAACCTTAACCCTAACCCTAACCCTAACCCTAACCCTAACCCTAACCCTCGACCTAACCCTAGCCCTAACCCTAATCCTAACGCTAACCATAACCCTAACCCTAACAAAAAACCATATCCCTAAACCTAACTCTCACCCTAACACTAGCCTTAGCCCTAACCCTCTCACTAACTGTAACCCTAACCCTAATCCTAGCCTAAACTCTATCCCTAGCCCTAACCCTAACCCAACACCTACCACTAACCGTAACGCTAACCCAAACCCTAACCGGAACCAGAACCGTAACCCTAACCCTAACCCGAGCCCTAAACCTAACCCTAGCCCTAACCCTAACCCTAAGCCTAACCCTAGCGCTAACCCTAACCCTAACCCTAAACCTAACTATAGCCTTAACCCAAACCCTAGGCCTAGACCTAACCCTACCCCTACCCCTACCCCTAAACCAAACTGTAACCCTAAACTAAAACTGAACCCTAACCCTAACCCTAGCCCTAGCTCTAGTTCTAAACCTAGCCCTAACCCTGACCCTAGCCCTAGCCCTAACCCTAGACCTTACCCTAACTCAAAGCCTACCACTAACCCTAACACAAACCCTAACGATAACCGTAGACCTAACCCTAATGCTAACCCTAGCCCTAACACTAACCAGAACCCTCACCCTAACCCTAGCCCTCACCATATACCTAACCCTAACCCTAAACCTAACCCTTGCCCTAGCCCAAGCCCTAGCCATAGCCCTAACCCTAACACTAGCCCTAGCCTTAACCCTAACCCTTATCCGAGCCCTAACCCTAACCATAGCCATAACCCTAACCCTACCCTAATCCTACCCCGACCCCTTCCCATAACCCTAACCGTAGCCCTGACCCTAATGCTAACCCTGCCCCTAACACTAACCCTAACCCTCACCCTAACCCTAGTCCTGACCCTCACCCTAACCCCAACCGTAACCCTAACCCGATCTCTAACCCTAATCATAGCCCTTGCCCTAACCCTTGCCCTAACCCTTGCCCTAGCCCTAGCCCTAGCCCTAGCCCTAACCCTCACCCTAACCCTAACCCTAACCCTAACCCTAACCATAGCCCTTGCCCTAACCCTTGCCCTAGCCCTAGCCCTAGCCCTAAAACTAACCTTAACCCAAGCCCTAACCCTAGCCCTAACCCTAGCCCTAACCGTAGCCCTAGCAGTAACCCTAGCCCTAGCCCGAACACTAACCCTAACCCTAACCCAAACCCTAACGCTAACCCTAACTCTAACCTTAACCCTAACCCTAACCCTAACCCTAACCCTCGACCTAACCCTAGCCCTAACCCTAATCCTAACGCTAACCATAACCCTAACCCTAACAAAAAAACATATCCCTAAACCTAAATCTCACCCTAACACTAGGCTTAGCCCTAACCCTCTCACTAACTGTAACCCTAACCCTAATCCTAGCCTAAACTCTATCCCTAGCCCTAACCCTAACCCAACACCTACCACTAACCCTAACGCTAACCCAAACCCTAACCAGAACCGTAACCCTAACCCTAACCCGAGCCCTAAACCTAACCCTAGCCCTAACCCTAACCCTAAGCCTAACCCTAGCGCTAACCCTAACCCTAACCCTAAACCTAACTTTAGCCTTAACCCTAACCCTAGGCCTAGACCGACCCCTACCCCTACCCCTACCCCTACCCCTAAACCAAACTGTAACCCTAAACTAAAACTGAACCCTAACCCTAACCTTAGCCCTAGCTCTAGTTCTACCCCTAGCCCTAACCCTTACCCTAGCCCTAGCCCTAACCCTAGACCTTACCCTAACTCAAAGCCTACCACTAACCCTAACACAAATCCTAACCATAACCGTAGCCCTAACCTTAATGCTAACCCTAGCCCTAATACTAACCAGAACCCTCAACCTAACCCTAGCACTCACCCTATACCTAACCCGAACCCTAACCCTAACCCTAACCCTAACCTAAGCCCTAACCCTAGCCCTAACCCTAGCCCTATCCGTAGCCCTAGCCCTAGCCCTAACCCTAGCCCTAGCCCTAACCCTAGACCTTACCCTAACTCAAAGCCTACCACTAACCCTAACACAAACCCTAACCATAACCGTAGCCCTAACCCTAATGCTAACCCTAGCCCTAACACTAACCAGAACCCTCACCCTAGCCCTAGCCCTAGCCCTAACCCTAGCCCTAGCCCAAACCCTAAGCCTAAGCCTAACCCTAACCCTAACCCTAACCCTAACCCTAGCCCAAAGCGTCACCCTAACGATAACCCTAACCCTAGAGCTAACCCTAACCCTAACCCTAAACATCACCCTAGCCCTAACCCTAACCCTAACCCTTACCCTAACCCTAACCCTAACCCAAACAGTATCCCTAACCCTAAGCATAACCCTAGGCTTAGCCCTAACCCTCTCACTTACAATAACCCTAACCCTAACCCTAGCCCCAACCCTGACCCTAGCCCTAACCCTAACCCAACCCCTACCACTAACCCTAACCCTAACCCAAACCCTAACCCTAACCGTAACCCTAACCATAACCCGAGCCCTAAACCTAACCCTATCCCTAACCCTAAACGTAACCCTAGCGCTAACCCTAACGCTAACCCTAACCCTAAACCTAACCTTAGCCCTAATTCTAACCCTAGGCCTAGCCCTAACCCTAGCCCTAGCCCTACCCTAGCCCTACCCCTAACTCAAACTGTAACCCTAAACTGAACCTGAACCCTAACGCTAGCCCTAACTCTAGCTCTAACGCATGTCCTAACCGTTACCCTAGCCCTAGCCCTAGCGCTAACACGAGCCCTAGCCCTAATCCTAACCCTAACCCTAACCCAAACCCTAACCCAAACCCTAGCCCTAACCCTAACCCAAAGCCTACCACTAAACCTAACCAAAACCCTAACCATAATCATAAACCTAACCCTAACCCTAGCCCTCACCCTAATGATAACCCTAGCCCTAACCCTAACCCTAAAACTAACCCTCACCCCTAACCTAGCCCTCACCCTCACCCTAACTCTACTCCTAACCCTAAACCTCACCGAACCCTAACCCTAGCCATAACGCTAGCCCTAACCGTAGCCCTAGCCCTAGCCCTAACCCTAACCCTAACCCTAACCCTAAACCTAAACCTAACTCTAACGCTAACGCTAACGCTAACGCCAGCCCTAACCCTAATGCTAACCCTAGCCGTAACCCTCACCCTCACCCTCACCCTAACCATAGCCCTCACACTGACCCTAACCCTAACCGTAACAATAGCCCTTGACCTAACCCTTGCCCTAGCCCTATCCCTATCCCTAGTCCTAGCCCTAGCCCTATCCCTATCCCTGTCCCTATCCCTAGTCCAAGCCCTAGCCCTAACCCTAGCCCTAGCCCTAACCCTAACCCTAACCCTAACCCTAAACATAACCCAAGCCCTAACCCTAGCCGTAGCCCTAACCCCACCCTAACCCTAACCCGAACTCTAGCCCTAACCCGAACCATAGCCCTAACCCTAACCCTAACCCTAGCCCTAGCCCTAGCCCTAGCCCTATACCTAGCCCTAGCCCGAGCCTTAACCCTAAACCTAACCCTAGCCCAGACCCTATCCCTAAACCTATCCCTACCCCTACACCTAACCCTATCCCTAACCCTAAACGTAACCCTAGCGCTAACCCTAGTGCTAACCCTAACCCTAAACCTAACCTTAGCCCTAATTCTAACCCTAGGCCTAGCCCTAACCCTAGCCCTAGCCCTACCCTACCCCTACCCCTAACTCAAACTGTAACCCTAAACTGAACCTAAACCCTAACGCTAGCCCTAACTCTAGCTCTAACGCATGTCCTAACCGTTACCCTAGCCCTAGTCCTAACACTAGCCCTAGCCCTAATCCTAACCCTAACCCTAACCCAAACCCTAACCCTAACCCAAACCCTAGCCCTAACCCTAACCCAAAGCCTACCACTAAACCTAACCAAAACCCTAACCATAATCATAAACCTAACCCTAACCCTAGCCGTAACCCTAATGATAACCCTAGCCCTAACCCTAACCCTAAAACTAACCCTCACCCTAAACCTAGCCCTCACCCTAACCCTAACTCTACTCCTAACCCTAAACCTCACCAAACCCTAACCCTAGCCATAACGCAAGCCCTAACCGTAGGCCTAGCCCTAGCCCTAACCCTAACCCTAACCCTAACCCTAAACCTAAACCTAACTCTAATGCTAACGCTAACGCCAGCCCTATCCCTAATGCTAACCCTAGCCGTAACCCTCACCCTCACCCTAACCATAGCCCTCACACTGACCCTAAACTTAACCGTAACAATAGCCCTTGACCTAACCCTTGCCCTAGCCCTAGCCCTATCCCTAGCCCTAGTCCTATCCCTATCCCTATCCCTATCCCTATCCCTAGTCCTATCCCTAGCCCTAACCCTAACCCAAGCCCAAACCCTAGCCGTAGCCCTAACCCCACCCTAACCCTAACCCGAACTCTAGCCCTAACCCGAACCCTAGCCCTAACCCTAACACTAACCCTAGCCCTAGCCCTAGCCCTATCCCTATCCCTATCCCTATCCCTATCCCTAGCCCTAGCCCTAGCCCTAGCCCGAGCCTTAACCCTAAACCTAACCCTAGCCCAGACCCTATCCCTAAACCTATCCCTACCCCTAAACCTAACCCTAGCCCTAGCCCTAACCCCAACCCTAACCCTAGTCCTAGCGCTAACCCTAACGCTAACCCTAACCCTAGCCCTAGCCCTAGCTTTAACCCTAGCCCTAGCCCTAAACCTAACCCCAACCCCAACCCTAACCCTAACCCAAACCATAAACCTACCCCAAACCCTAACCCTAACCCTAACCCGAACCGAACCCGAACTCAAACCCTAACCCCAACCCCAACCACAACACAACACCAACCGCAACCACAACCGTAAACCTAATCCTAACCCTAACCCTAACCCTAACCTCTACCCCAACCCTAGCCCTAACTCTAACCCTAACCCTAACCGTAACCCTAACCGTAACCCCAAACCTAACCCTAGCCCTAGCCCTAACATTAACCCTAACCCTAGCCCTAACCCTAGACCTTACCCTAACCCAAAGCCTACCACTAACACTAATACAAACCCTAACCATAACCGTTGCCCTAACCCTAATGCTTACCCTAGCCCTAACACTAACCAGAACCCTCACCCTAACCCTAGCCCTCACCCTATACCTAACCTTAACCCTAACCCTTGCCCTAGCCCAAGACCTAGCCATAGCCCTAACCCTAACACTAGCCCTAGCCTTAGACCTAACCCTTGTCCGAACTCTAACCCTAAACATAGCCCTTGCCCTAACCCTTGCCCTAGCCCTAGCCCTAGCGCTAACCCTAACCCTAACCCAAGCCCTACCCCTAGCCCTAACCCTAGCCCTAACCGTAGCCCTAGCAGTAACCCTAGCCCTAGCCCGAACACTAACCCTAACCCAAACCCTAACCCTAACCCTAACCCTAACCCTAACTCTAACCTTAACCCTAACCCTAACCCTAACCCTAACCCTAACCCTCGACCTAACCCTAGCCCTAACCCTAATCCTAACGCTAACCATAACCCTAACCCTAACAAAAAAACATATCCCTAAACCTAAATCTCACCCTAACACTAGCCTTAGCCCTAACCCTCTCACTAACTGTAACCCTAACCCTAATCCTAGCCTAAACTCTATACCTAGCACTAACCCTAACCCAACACCTACCACTAACCCTAACCCTAACGCTAACCCAAACCCTAACCAGAACCAGAACCGTAACCCTAACCCTAACCCGAGCCCTAAACCTAACCCTACCCCTAACCCTAACCCTAAGCCTAACCCTAGCGCTAACCCTAACCCTAACCCTAAACCTAACTATAGCCTTAACCCAAACCCTAGGCCTAGACCTAACCCTACCCCTACCCCTACCCCTAAACCAAACTGTAACCCTAAACTAAAACTGAACCCTAACCCTAACCCTAGCCCTAGCTCTAGTTCTAAACCTAGCCCTAACCCTGACCCTAGCCCTAGCCCTAACCCTAGACCTTACCCTAACTCAAAGCCTACCACTAACCCTAACACAAACCCTAACCATAACCGTAGCCCTAACCCTAATGCTAACCCTAGCCCTAACACTAACCAGAACCCTCACCCTAACCCTAGCCCTCAACCTATACCTAACCCGAACCCTAACCCTAACCCTAACCCTAACCCTAACCTAAGCCCTAACCCTAGCCCTAACCCTAGCCCTATCCGTAGCCCTAGCCCTAGCCCTAACCCTAACCCTAGCCCTAGCCCTAACCCTAACCCTAACACTAATTCTAACCCTATCCGGAACCCGAACCCAAACTCAAACCCTAACCCCAACCCCAACCACAACACGACACCAACCACAACCCCAACCGTAACCCTCACCCTAACCTCAACCCCAACCCCAGCCCTAACCCTAACCCTAACCCTAAACCTAACCCTAGCCCTAACCCTAACTCTAACCCAAATCCTAAACCTAACCCAAACCCTAACCCTAGCCATAACCCTAACCCTAACCTTAGCCCAAACCCTAACCCTAGACCTAACCCTAACCCAAAGCCTACCACAAACCCTAACCCAAACCCTAACCATAACCATAGCCCTAACCCTGACCCTAACCGTAGCCCTAACCCTAATGCTAACCCTAGCCCTAACACTAACCCTAACCCTCACCCTAACCCTAGCCCTCACCCTAACCCTGACCCTAACCCTAACCCTAACCATAACCCTAACCATAGCCCTTGCCGTAACCCTTGCCGTAGCCCTAACCCTAGCCCTAACCCTAGTCGTAACCATAGCCCTAGCCCTAACCCTAGCCCTAGCCCGAACCCTAACCCTAACCCTAACACTAACCCTAACCCTAACCCTAACCCTAACCCTAACCCTAACCCTAACCATAACCCTAACCCTAACCCTAGACCTAACCCTAACCCTAACCCTAACCCTAACCCTAACCCTAGCCCTAACCCTAAGCCTAACCCAAACCATATCCCTAAACCTAAGCCTAACCCTAACACTAGCCTTAGCCCTAACCCTCTCACTAACTGTAACCTAACCCTAATCATAGCCTAAACTCTATCCCTATCCCTAACCCTAACCCAACACCTACCACTAACCGTAACGCTAACCCAAACCCTAACCAGAACCAGAACCGTAACCCTAGACCTAACCCGAGCCCTAAACCTAACCCTAGCCTTAACCCTAACCCTAAGCCTAACCCTAGCGCTAACCCTAACCCTAACCCTAACCCTAAACCTAACTATAGCCTTAACCCTAACCCTAGGCCTAGACCTAACCCTACCCCTACCCCTACCCCTAAACCAAACTGTAACCCTAAACTGAAACTGAACCCTAACCCTAACCTTAGCCCTAGCTCTAGTTCTAAACCTAGCCCTAACCCTTACCCTAGCCCTAGCCCTAACCCTAGACCTTACCCTAACCCAAAGCCTACCACTAACCCTAATACAAACCCTAACCATAACTGTAGCCCTAACCCTAATGCTTACCCTAGCTCTAACACTAACCAGAACCCTCACCCTAACCCTAGCCCTCACCCTATACCTAACCCTAACCCTAACCCTAACCCTTGCCCTAGCCCAAGCCCTAGCCATAGCCCTAACCCTAACACTAGCCCTAGCCTTAGCCCTAACCCTTGTCCGAGCCCTAACCCTAACCATAGCCGTAACCCTAACCCTACCCTAATCCTACCCCTACCCCTACCCCTAACCCTAACCGTAGCCCTGACCCTAATGCTAACCCTGGCCCTAACACTAACCCTAACCCTCACGCTAACCCTAGTCCTGACCCTCACCCTAACCCCAACCATAACCCTAACCCGAACTCTAACCCTAATCATAGTCCTTGCCCTAACACTTGCCCTAGCCCTAGCCCTAGCCCTAGCCCTAACCCTCACCCTAACCCTAACCCTAACCCTAACCCTAACCCTAACCCTAAACCTAAACATAGCCCTTGCCCTAACCCTTGCCCTAGCCCTAGCCCTAGCCCTAACCCTAACCCCAACCCAAGCCCTAACCCTAGCCCTAACCCTAGCCCTAACCGTAGCCCTAGCATTAACCCTAGCCCTAGCCCAAACACTAACCCTAACCCTAACCCAAACCCTAACCCTAACCCTAACCCTAACCTTAACCCTAACCCTAACCCTAACCCTAACCCTAACCCTCGACCTAACCCTAGCCCTAACCCTAATCCTAACGCTAACCATAACCCTAACCCTAACAAAAAACCATATTCCTAAACCTAAATCTCACCCTAACACTAGCCTTAGCCCTAACCCTCTCACTAACTGTAACCCTAACCCTAATCCTAGCCCTAGCTCTAGTTCTAACCCTAGCCCTAACCCTTTCCCTAGCCCTAGCCCTAACCCTAGACCTTACCCTAGCCCTATCCGTAGCCCTAGCCCTAGCCCTAACCCTAGCCCTAGCCCGAACCCTAACCCTAACCCTAACCCTAACCCTAACCCTAACCCTCGACCTAACCCTAGCCCTAACCCTAATCTCAACGCTAACCATAACCCTAACCCTAACAAAAAACCATATCCCTAAACCTAAATCTCACCCTAACCCTAGCCTTAGCCCTAACCCTCTCACTAACTGTAACCCTAACCCTAATCCTAGCCCAAAACCTAACCCTAGCCCGAACCCGAACCCTAACCCTAACCCAAACCCTAACCAATACCGTAACCCTAAACCTAACACTAACCCGAGCCCTAAACCTGAACCTAACCCTAAACCTAACCATAACCCTAACCCTAGCGCTAATCCTAACTCTAACGCTAACCCTAAACCTAACCCTAGCCCTAGCCCTAACCCTAGGCCTAGCCGTAACCATACCCCTACCCCTACCCCTGCCCCTAACCCAAACTGTAACCCTAAACTGAAACTGAACCTGAACCCTAACCCTAGCCCTAGCTCTAGCTCTAACCCTAGCCCTAACCGTTACCCTAGCCCTAGCCCTAGCCCTAACCCTAGCCCTAATCCTAGCCCGAACCCTAACCCTAACCCTAGCCCTAACCCTAACCCTAACCCTAGCCCTTACCCTAACCCTAACCCTAACCCTAACCCTAACCCTAACCCTAGCCCTAGCCCTAACACTAACACTAACCCTATCCCTATCCCTATCCCTATCCCTATCCCTATCCCTATCCCAAGATTAGCCCTAGCTCTAACACTACGACTAACCCTAGCCCTACCCCTAAACCTGCCCCTAAGCCTAACCCTAACCCTACACCTAAACCTAACCCTAACCCTAACCCTAACCCTAACACTAACCCTAGCCCTAGCCCTAGCACTAACCCTAACAAAAACCCTAGCCCTAGCCCTAGCCCTCGCCCTAAACCTAACCCTAGCCCTAACCCTAACCCTAAGCCTAACCCTAGCGCTAACCCTAACCCTAACCCTAAACCTAACTATAGCCTTAACCCAAACCCTAGGCCTAGACCTAACCCTACCCCTACCCCTACCCCTAAACCAAACTGTAACCCTAAACTAAAACTGAACCCTAACCCTAACCCTAGCCCTAGCTCTAGTTCTAAACCTAGCCCTAACCCTGACCCTAGCCCTAGCCCTAACCCTAGACCTTACCCTAACTCAAAGCCTACCACTAACCCTAACACAAACCCTAACCATAACCGTAGCCCTAACCCTAATGCTAACCCTAGCCCTAACACTAACCAGAACCCTCACCCTAACCCTAGCCCTCAACCTATACCTAACCCGAACCCTAACCCTAACCCTAACCCTAACCCTAACCTAAGCCCTAACCCTAGCCCTAACCCTAGCCCTATCCGTAGCCCTAGCCCTAGCCCTAACCCTAACCCTAGCCCTAGCCCTAACCCTAACCCTAACACTAATTCTAACCCTATCCGGAACCCGAACCCAAACTCAAACCCTAACCCCAACCCCAACCACAACACGACACCAACCACAACCCCAACCGTAACCCTCACCCTAACCTCAACCCCAACCCCAGCCCTAACCCTAACCCTAACCCTAAACCTAACCCTAGCCCTAACCCTAACTCTAACCCAAATCCTAAACCTAACCCAAACCCTAACCCTAGCCATAACCCTAACCCTAACCTTAGCCCAAACCCTAACCCTAGACCTAACCCTAACCCAAAGCCTACCACAAACCCTAACCCAAACCCTAACCATAACCATAGCCCTAACCCTGACCCTAACCGTAGCCCTAACCCTAATGCTAACCCTAGCCCTAACACTAACCCTAACCCTCACCCTAACCCTAGCCCTCACCCTAACCCTGACCCTAACCCTAACCCTAACCATAACCCTAACCATAGCCCTTGCCGTAACACTTGCCGTAGCCCTAACCCTAGCCCTAACCCTAGTCGTAACCATAGCCCTAGCCCTAACCCTAGCCCTAGCCCGAACCCTAACCCTAACCCTAACACTAACCCTAACCCTAACCCTAACCCTAACCCTAACCCTAACCATAACCCTAACCCTAACCCTAGACCTAACCCTAACCCTAACCCTAACCCTAACCCTAGCCCTAACCCTAAGCCTAACCCAAACCATATCCCTAAACCTAAGCCTAACCCTAACACTAGCCTTAGCCCTAACCCTCTCACTAACTGTAACCTAACCCTAATCATAGCCTAAACTCTATCCCTATCCCTAACCCTAACCCAACACCTACCACTAACCGTAACGCTAACCCAAATCCTAACCAGAACCAGAACCGTAACCCAAAACCTAACCCGAGCCCTAAACCTAACCCTAGCCCTAACCCGAACCCTAAGCCTAACCCTAGCGCTAACCCTAACCCTAACCCTAAACCTAACTTTAGCCTTAACCCTAACCCTAGGCCTAGACCTAACCCTACCCCTACCCCTACCCCTACCCCTAAACCAAACTGTAACCCTAAACTAAAACTGAACCCTAACCCTAACCTTAGCCCTAGCTCTAGTTCTACCCCTAGCCCTAACCCTTACCCTAGCCCTAGCCCTAACCCTAGACCTTACCATAACTCAAAGCCTACCACTAACCCTAACACAAATCCTAACCATAACCGTAGCCCTAACCTTAATGCTAACCCTAGCCCTAACACTAACCAGAACCCTCAACCTAACCCTAGCCCTCACCCTATACCTTACCCGAACCCTAACCCTAACCCTAACCCTAACCCTAACCTAAGCCCTAACCCTAGCCCTAACCCTAGCCCTATCCGTAACCCTAGCCCTAGCCCTAACCCTAGCCCTAGCCCTAACCCTAGACCTTACCCTAACTCAAAGCCTACCACTAACCCTAACACAAACCCTAACCATAACCGTAGCCCTAACCCTAATGCTAACCCTAGCCCTAACACTAACCAGAACCCTCACCCTAGCCCTAGCCCTAGCCCTAACCCTAGCCCTAGCCCGAACCCTAAGCCTAACCCTAACCCTAACCCTAACCCTAACCCTAGCCCAAAGCATCACCCTAACGATAACCCTAACCCTAGAGCTAACCCTAACCCTAACCCTAACCCTAAACATCACCCTAGCCCTAACCCTAACCCTAACCCTTATCCTAACCCTAACCCTAACCCAAACAGTATCCCTAACCCTAAGCATAACCCTAGGCTTAGCCCTAACCCTCTCACTTACAATAACCCTAACCCTAACCCTAGCCCCAACCCTGACCCTAGCCCTAACCCTAACCCAACCCCTACCACTAACCCTAACCCTAACCCAAACCCTAACCCTAACCGTAACCCTAACCATAACCCGAGCCCTAAACCTAACCCTATCCCTAACCCTAAACGTAACCCTAGCGCTAACCCTAACGCTAACCCTAACCCTAAACCTAACCTTAGCCCTAATTCTAACCCTAGGCCTAGCCCTAACCCTAGCCCTAGACCTACCCTAGCCCTACCCCTAACTCAAACTGTAACCCTAAACTGAACCTGAACCCTAACGCTAGCCCTAACTCTAGCTCTAACGCATGTCCTAACCGTTACCCTAGCCCTAGCCCTAGCGCTAACACGAGCCCTAGCCCTAATCCTAACCCTAACCCTAACCCAAACCCTAACCCAAACCCTAGCCCTAACCCTAACCCAAAGCCTACCACTAAACCTAACCAAAACCCTAACCATAATCATAAACCTAACCCTAACCCTAGCCCTCACCCTAATGATAACCCTAGCCCTAACCCTAACCCTAAAACTAACCCTCACCCCTAACCTAGCCCTCACCCTCACCCTAACTCTACTCCTAACCCTAAACCTCACCGAACCCTAACCCTAGCCATAACGCTAGCCCTAACCGTAGCCCTAGCCCTAGCCCTAACCCTAACCCTAACCCTAAACCTAAACCTAACTCTAACGCTAACGCTAACGCTAACGCCAGCCCTAACCCTAATGCTAACCCTAGCCGTAACCCTCACCCTCACCCTAACCATAGCCCTCACACTGACCCTAACCCTAACCGTAACAATAGCCCTTGACCTAACCCTTGCCCTAGCCCTATCCCTATCCCTAGTCCTAGCCCTAGCCCTATCCCTATCCCTGTCCCTATCCCTAGTCCTAGCCCTAGCCCTAACCCTAGCCCTAGCCCTAACCCTAACCCTAACCCTAACCCTAAACATAACCCAAGCCCTAACCCTAGCCGTAGCCCTAACCCCACCCTAACCCTAACCCGAACTCTAGCCCTAACCCGAACCATAGCCCTAACCCTAACCCTAACCCTAGCCCTAGCCCTAGCCCTAGCCCTAGCCCTATACCTAGCCCTAGCCCGAGCCTTAACCCTAAACCTAACCCTAGCCCAGACCCTATCCCTAAACCTATCCCTACCCCTACACCTAACCCTATCCCTAACCCTAAACGTAACCCTAGCGCTAACCCTAGCGCTAACCCTAACCCTAAACCTAAACTTAGCCCTAATTGTAACCCTAGGCCTAGCCCTAACCCTAGCCCTAGCCCTACCCTACCCCTACCCCTAACTCAAACTGTAACCCTAAACTGAACCTGAACCCTAACGCTAGCCCTAACTCTAGCTCTAACGCATGTCCTAACCGTTACCCTAGCCCTAGTCCTAACACTAGCCCTAGCCCTAATCCTAACCCTAACCCTAACCCAAACCCTAACCCAAACCCTAGCCCTAACCCTAACCCAAAGCCTACCACTAAACCTAACCAAAACCCTAACCATAATCATAAACCTAACCCTAACCCTAGCCCTAACCCTAATGATAACCCTAGCCCTAACCCTAACCCTAAAACTAACCCTCACCCTAAACCTAGCCCTCACCCTAACCCTAACTCTACTCCTAACCCTAAACCTCACCAAACCCTAACCCTAGCCATAACGCAAGCCCTAACCGTAGGCCTAGCCCTAGCCCTAACCCTAACCCTAACCCTAACCCTAAACCTAAACCTAACTCTAATGCTAACGCTAACGCCAGCCCTATCCCTAATGCTAACCCTAGCTGTAACCCTCACCCTCACCCTAACCATAGCCCTCACACTGACCCTAAACTTAACCGTAACAATAGCCCTTGACCTAACCCTTGCCCTAGCCCTAGCCCTATCCCTAGCCCTAGTCCTATCCCTATCCCTATCCCTATCCCTAGTCCTATCCCTATCCCTAACCCTAACCCAAGCCCAAACCCTAGCCGTAGCCCTAACCCCACCCTAACCCTAACCCGAACTCTAGCCCTAACCCGAACCCTAGCCCTAACCCTAACACTAACCCTAGCCCTAGCCCTAGCCCTAGCCCTATCCCTATCCCTATCCCTATCCCTATCCCTATCCCTAGCCCTAGCCCTAGCCCGAGCCTTAAACCTAAACCTAACCCTAGCCCAGACCCTATCCCTAAACCTATCCCTACCCCTAAACCTAACCCTAGCCCTAGCCCTAACCCTAACCCTAACCCTAGTCCTAGCGCTAACCCTAACGCTAACCCTAACCCTAGCCCTAGCCCTAGCTTTAACCCTAGCCCTAGCCCTAAACCTAACCCCAACCCCAACCCTAACCCTAACCCAAACCATAAACCTACCCCAAACCCTAACCCTAACCCTAACCCGAACCTAACCCGAACTCAAACCCTAACCCCAACCCCAACCACAACACAACACCAACCGCAACCACAACCGTAAACCTAATCCTAACCCTAACCCTAACCCTAACCGTAACCCTAACCGTAACCCCAAACCTAACCCTAGCCCTAGCCCTAACATTAACCCTAACCCTAGCCCTAACCCTAGACCTTACCCTAACCCAAAGCCTACCACTAACACTAATACAAACCCTAACCATAACCGTTGCCCTAACCCTAATGCTTACCCTAGCCCTAACACTAACCAGAACCCTCACCCTAACCCTAGCCCTCACCCTATACCTAACCTTAACCCTAACCCTTGCCCTAGCCCAAGACCTAGCCATAGCCCTAACCCTAACACTAGCCCTAGCCTTAGACCTAACCCTTGTCCGAACTCTAACCCTAACCATAGCCCTTGCCCTAACCCTTGCCCTAGCCCTAGCCCGAGCCCTAGCCCTAGCCCTAACCCTCACCCTCACCCTAACCCTAACCCTAACCATAGCCCTTGCCCTAACCCTTGCCCTAGCCCTAGCCCTAGCCCTAACCCTAACCCTAACCCAAGCCCTACCCCTAGCCCTAACCCTAGCCCTAACCGTAGCCCTAGCAGTAACCCTAGCCCTAGCCCGAACACTAACCCTAACCCAAACCCTAACCCTAACCCTAACTCTAACCTTAACCCTAACCCTAACCCTAACCCTAACCCTAACCCTCGACCTAACCCTAGCCCTAACCCTATTCCTAACGCTAACCATAACCCTAACCCTAACAAAAAACCGTATCCCTAAACCTAAATCTCACCCTAACACTAGCCTTAGCCCTAACCCTCTCACTAACTGTAACCTAACCCTAATCCTAGCCTAAACTCTATCCCTAGCCCTAACCCTAACCCAACACCTACCACTAACCGTAACGCTAACCCAAACCCTAACCAGAACCAGAACCGTAACCCTAAACCTAACCCGAGCCCTAAACCTAACCCTAGCCCTAACCCTAACCCTAAGCCTAACCCTAGCGCTAACCCTAACCCTAACCCTAAACCTAACTATAGCCTTAACCCTAACCCTAGGCCTAGACCTAACCCTACCCCTACCCCTAAACCAAACTGTAACCCTAAACTGAAACTGAACCCTAACCCTAACCCTAGCCCTAGCTCTAGTTCTAAACCTAGCCCTAAACCTTACCCTAGCCCTAGCCCTAACCCTAGACCTTACCCTAACCCAAAGCCTACCACTAACCCTAATACAAACCCTCGCCCTAACCGGAGCCCTCACCCTATACCTAACCCTAACCCTAACCCTAACCCTTGCCCTAGCCCAAGCCCTAGCCATAGCCCTAACCCTAACACTAGCCCTAGCCTTAGCCCTAACCCTTGTCCGAGCCCTAACCCTAACCATAGCCGTAACCCTAACCCTACCCTAATCCTACCCCTACCCCTTCCCATAACCCTAACCGTAG
The DNA here is from genome assembly GCF_057233095.1 of Heloderma suspectum. Taxonomy (NCBI): domain Eukaryota; kingdom Metazoa; phylum Chordata; class Lepidosauria; order Squamata; family Helodermatidae; genus Heloderma; species Heloderma suspectum. The sequence continues at coordinate 26,836,334 of NC_139475.1, read as the reverse complement.
CCCTGACCCTAATGCTAACCCTGGCCCTAACACTAACCCTAACCCTCACCCTAACCCTAGTCCTGACCCTCACCCTAACCCCAACCGTAACCCTAACCCGATCTCTAACCCTAACCATAGCCCTTGCCCTAACCCTTGCCCTAGCCCTAGCCCTAGCCCGAGCCCTAACCCTCACCCTAACCCTAACCCTAACCCTAACCCTAACCCTAACCCTAACCATAGCCCTTGCCCTAACCCTTGCCCTAGCCCTAGCCCTAGCCCTAACCCTAACCCTAACCCTAACCCAAGCCCTACCCCTAGCCCTAACCCTAGCCCTTACCGTAGCCCTAGCAGTAACCCTAGCCCTAGCCTGAACACTAACCCTAACCCAAACCCTAACCCTAACCCTAACCCTAACCCTTACTCTAACCTTAACCCTAACCCTAACCCTAACCCTAACCCTAACCCTCGACCTAACCCTAGCCCTAACCCTAATCCTAACGCTAACCATAACCCTAACCCTAACAAAAAACCATATCCCTAAACCTAACTCTCACCCTAACACTAGCCTTAGCCCTAACCCTCTCACTAACTGTAACCCTAACCCTAATCCTAGGCTAAACTCTATCCCTAGCCCTAACCCTAACCCAACACCTACCACTAACCCTAACGCTAACCCAAACCCTAACCGGAACCAGAACCGTAACCCTAACCCTAACCCGAGCCCTAAACCTAACCCTAGCCCTAACCCTAACCCTAAGCCTAACCCTAGCGCTAACCCTAACCCTAACCCTAAACCTAACTATAGCCTTAACCCAAACCCTAGGCCTAGACCTAACCCTACCCCTACCCCTACCCCTACCCCTAAACCAAACTGTAACCCTAAACTAAAACTGAACCCTAACCCTAACCCTAGCCCTAGCTCTAGTTCTAAACCTAGCCCTAACCCTGACCCTAGCCCTAGCCCTAACCCTAGACCTTACCCTAACTCAAAGCCTACCACTAACCCTAACACAAACCCTAACGATAACCGTAGACCTAACCCTAATGCTAACCCTAGCCCTAACACTAACCAGAACCCTCAACCTAACCCTAGCCCTCACCCTATACCTAACCCTAACCCTAAACCTAACCCTTGCCCTAGCCCAAGCCCTAGCCATAGCCCTAACCCTAACACTAGCCCTAGCCTTAACCCTAACCCTTATCCGAGCCCTAACCCTAACCATAGCCATAACCCTAACCCTACCCTAATCCTACCCCGACCCCTTCCCATAACCCTAACCGTAGCCCTGACCCTAATGCTAACCCTGCCCCTAACACTAACCCTAACCCTCACCCTAACCCTAGTCCTGACCCTCACCCTAACCCCAACCGTAACCCTAACCCGATCTCTAACCCTAATCATAGCCCTTGCCCTAACCCTTGCCCTAACCCTTGCCCTAGCCCTAGCCCTAGCCCTAGCCCTAGCCCTAACCCTCACCCTAACCCTAACCCTAACCCTAACCCTAACCCTAACCATAGCCCTTGCCCTAACCCTTGCCCTAGCCTTAGCCCTAAAACTAACCCTAACCCAAGCCCTAACCCTAGCCCTAACCCTAGCCCTAACCGTAGCCCTAGCAGTAACCCTAGCCCTAGCCCTAGCCCGAACACTAACCCTAACCCTAACCCAAACCCTAACGCTAACCCTAACTCTAACCTTAACCCTAACCCTAACCCTAACCCTAACCCTAACCCTAACCCTAACCCTCGACCTAACCCTAGCCCTAACCCTAATCCTAACGCTAACCATAACACTAACCCTAACAAAAAAACATATCCCTAAACCTAAATCTCACCCTAACACTAGGCTTAGCCCTAACCCTCTCACTAACTGTAACCCTAACCCTAATCCTAGCCTAAACTCTATACCTAGCACTAACCCTAACCCAACACCTACCACTAACCCTAACCCTAACGCTAACCCAAACCCTAACCAGAACCAGAACCGTAACCCTAACCCTAACCCGAGCCCTAAACCTAACCCTACCCCTAACCCTAACCCTAAGCCTAACCCTAGCGCTAACCCTAACCCTAACCCTAAACCTAACTATAGCCTTAACCCAAACCCTAGGCCTAGACCTAACCCTACCCCTACCCCTACCCCTAAACCAAACTGTAACCCTAAACTAAAACTGAACCCTAACCCTAGCCCTAGCTCTAGTTCTAAACCTAGCCCTAACCCTGACCCTAGCCCTAGCCCTAACCCTAGACCTTACCCTAACTCAAAGCCTACCACTAACCCTAACACAAACCCTAACCATAACCGTAGCCCTAACCCTAATGCTAACCCTAGCCCTAACACTAACCAGAACCCTCACCCTAACCCTAGCCCTCACCCTATACCTAACCCGAACCCTAACCCTAACCCTAACCCTAACCTAAGCCCTAACCCTAGCCCTAACCCTAGCCCTATCCGTAGCCCTAGCCCTAGCCCTAACCCTAACCCTAGCCCTAGCCCTAACCCTAACCCTAACACTAATTCTAACCCTATCCGGAACCCGAACCCAAACTCAAACCCTAACCCCAACCCCAACCACAACACGACACCAACCACAACCCCAACCGTAACCCTCACCCTAACCTCAACCCCAACCCCAGCCCTAACCCTAACCCTAACCCTAAACCTAACCCTAGCCCTAACCCTAACTCTAACCCAAATCCTAAACCTAACCCAAACCCTAACCCTAGCCATAACCCTAACCCTAAACTTAGCCCAAACCCTAACCCTAGACCTAACCCTAACCCAAAGCCTACCACAAACCCTAACCCAAACCCTAACCATAACCATAGCCCTAACCCTGACCCTAACCGTAGCCCTAACCCTAATGCTAACCCTAGCCCTAACACTAACCCTAACCCTCACCCTAACCCTAGCCCTCACCCTAACCCTGACCCTAACCCTAACCCTAACCATAACCCTAACCATAGCCCTTGCCGTAACCCTTGCCGTAGCCCTAACCCTAGCCCTAACCCTAGTCGTAACCATAGCCCTAGCCCTAACCCTAGCCCTAGCCCGAACCCTAACCCTAACCCTAACACTAACCCTAACCCTAACCCTAACCCTAACCCTAACCCTAACCCTAGACCTAACCCTAACCCTAACCCTAACCCTAACCCTAACCCTAGCCCTAACCCTAAGCCTAACCCAAACCATATCCCTAAACCTAAGCCTAACCCTAACACTAGCCTTAGCCCTAACCCTCTCACTAACTGTAACCTAACCCTAATCATAGCCTAAACTCTATCCCTATCCCTAACCCTAACCCAACACCTACCACTAACCGTAACGCTAACCCAAACCCTAACCAGAACCAGAACCGTAACCCTAGACCTAACCCGAGCCCTAAACCTAACCCTAGCCCTAACCCTAACCCTAAGCCTAACCCTAGCGCTAACCCTAACCCTAACCCTAACCCTAAACCTAACTATAGCCTTAACCCTAACCCTAGGCCTAGACCTAACCCTACCCCTACCCCTACCCCTAAACCAAACTGTAACCCTAAACTGAAACTGAACCCTAACCCTAACCTTAGCCCTAGCTCTAGTTCTAAACCTAGCCCTAACCCTTACCCTAGCCCTAGCCCTAACCCTAGACCTTACCCTAACCCAAAGCCTACCACTAACCCTAATACAAACCCTAACCATAACTGTAGCCCTAACCCTAATGCTTACCCTAGCTCTAACACTAACCAGAACCCTCACCCTAACCCTAGCCCTCACCCTATACCTAACCCTAACCCTAACCCTAACCCTTGCCCTAGCCCAAGCCCTAGCCATAGCCCTAACCCTAACACTAGCCCTAGCCTTAGCCCTAAC
>NC_139475.1:26817500-26827500 GCF_057233095.1 Heloderma suspectum | reverse complement strand
AACCCTAAACATAACCCAAGCCCTAACCCTAGCCGTAGCCCTAACCCCACCCTAACCCTAACCCGAACTCTAGCCCTAACCCGAACCATAGCCCTAACCCTAACCCTAACCCTAGCCCTAGCCCTAGCCCTAGCCCTAGCCCTATACCTAGCCCTAGCCCGAGCCTTAACCCTAAACCTAACCCTAGCCCAGACCCTATCCCTAAACCTATCCCTACCCCTACACCTAACCCTATCCCTAACCCTAAACGTAACCCTAGCGCTAACCCTAGCGCTAACCCTAACCCTAAACCTAACCTTAGCCCTAATTGTAACCCTAGGCCTAGCCCTAACCCTAGCCCTAGCCCTACCCTACCCCTACCCCTAACTCAAACTGTAACCCTAAACTGAACCTGAACCCTAACTCTAGCCCTAACTCTAGCTCTAACGCATGTCCTAACCGTTACCCTAGCCCTAGTCCTAACACTAGCCCTAGCCCTAATCCTAACCCTAACCCTAACCCAAACCCTAACCCAAACCCTAGCCCTAACCCTAACCCAAAGCCTACTACTAAACCTAACCAAAACCCTAACCATAATCATAAACCTAACCCTAACCCTAGCCCTAACCCTAATGATAACCCTAGCCCTAACCCTAACCCTAAAACTAACCCTCACCCTAAACCTAGCCCTCACCCTAACCCTAACTCTACTCCTAACCCTAAACCTCACCAAACCCTAACCCTAGCCATAACGCAAGCCCTAACCGTAGGCCTAGCCCTAGCCCTAACCCTAACCCTAACCCTAACCCTAAACCTAAACCTAACTCTAATGCTAACGCTAACGCCAGCCCTATCCCTAATGCTAACCCTAGCTGTAACCCTCACCCTCACCCTAACCATAGCCCTCACACTGACCCTAAACTTAACCGTAACAATAGCCCTTGACCTAACCCTTGCCCTAGCCCTAGCCCTAGCCCTAGCCCTAGCCCTAGTCCTATCCCTATCCCTATCCCTATCCCTATCCCTAGTCCTATCCCTATCCCTAACCCTAACCCAAGCCCAAACCCTAGCCGTAGCCCTAACCCCACCCTAACCCTAACCCGAACTCTAGCCCTAACCCGAACCCTAGCCCTAACCCTAACACTAACCCTAGCCCTAGCCCTAGCCCTAGCCCTATCCCTATCCCTATCCCTATCCCTATCCCTAGCCCTAGCCCTAGCCCGAGCCTTAACCCTAAACCTAACCCTAGCCCAGACCCTATCCCTAAACCTATCCCTACCCCTAAACCTAACCCTAGCCCTAGCCCTAACCCTAACCCTAACCCTAGTCCTAGCGCTAACCCTAACCCTAGCCCTAGCCCTAGCTTTAACCCTAGCCCTAGCCCTAAACCTAACCCCAACCCCAACCCTAACCCTAACCCAAACCATAAACCTACCCCAAACCCTAACCCTAACCCTAACCCGAACCGAACCCGAACTCAAACCCTAACCCCAACCACAACACAACACCAACCGCAACCACAACCGTAAACCTAATCCTAACCCTAACCCTAACCCTAACCTCTACCCCAACCCTAGCCCTAACTCTAACCCTAACCCTAACCCTAACCCTAACCCTAACCGTAACCCTAACCGTAACCCCAAACCTAACCCTAGCCCTAGCCCTAACATTAACCCTAACCCTAGCCCTAACCCTAGACCTTACCCTAACCCAAAGCCTACCACTAACACTAATACAAACCCTAACCATAACCGTTGCCCTAACCCTAATGCTTACCCTAGCCCTAACACTAACCAGAACCCTCACCCTAACCCTAGCCCTCACCCTATACCTAACCTTAACCCTAACCCTTGCCCTAGCCCAAGACCTAGCCATAGCCCTAACCCTAACACTAGCCCTAGCCTTAGACCTAACCCTTGTCCGAACTCTAACCCTAACCATAGCCCTTGCCCTAACCCTTGCCCTAGCCCTAGCCCGAGCCCTAGCCCTAGCCCTAACCCTCACCCTCACCCTAACCCTAACCCTAACCCTAACCATAGCCCTTGCCCTAACCCTTGCCCTAGCCCTAGCCCTAGCCCTAACCCTAACCCTAACCCAAGCCCTACCCCTAGCCCTAACCCTAGCCCTAACCGTAGCCCTAGCAGTAACCCTAGCCCTAGCCCGAACACTAACCCTAACCCAAACCCTAACCCTAACCCTAACTCTAACCTTAACCCTAACCCTAACCCTAACCCTAACCCTAACCCTCGACCTAACCCTAGCCCTAACCCTAATCCTAACGCTAACCATAACCCTAACCCTAACAAAAAAACATATCCCTAAACCTAAATCTCACCCTAACACTAGCCTTAGCCCTAACCCTCTCACTAACTGTAACCCTAACCCTAATCCTAGCCTAAACTCTATACCTAGCACTAACCCTAACCCAACACCTACCACTAACCCTAACCCTAACGCTAACCCAAACCCTAACCAGAACCAGAACCGTAACCCTAACCCTAACCCGAGCCCTAAACCTAACCCTACCCCTAACCCTAACCCTAAGCCTAACCCTAGCGCTAACCCTAACCCTAACCCTAAACCTAACTATAGCCTTAACCCAAACCCTAGGCCTAGACCTAACCCTACCCCTACCCCTACCCCTAAACCAAACTGTAACCCTAAACTAAAACTGAACCCTAACCCTAACCCTAGCCCTAGCTCTAGTTCTAAACCTAGCCCTAACCCTGACCCTAGCCCTAGCCCTAACCCTAGACCTTACCCTAACTCAAAGCCTACCACTAACCCTAACACAAACCCTAACCATAACCGTAGCCCTAACCCTAATGCTAACCCTAGCCCTAACACTAACCAGAACCCTCACCCTAACCCTAGCCCTCACCCTATACCTAACCCGAACCCTAACCCTAACCCTAACCCTAACCTAAGCCCTAACCCTAGCCCTAACCCTAGCCCTATCCGTAGCCCTAGCCCTAACCCTAACCCTAGCCCTAGCCCTAACCCTAACCCTAACACTAATTCTAACCCTATCCGGAACCCGAACCCAAACTCAAACCCTAACCCCAACCCCAACCACAACACGACACCAACCACAACCCCAACCGTAACCCTCACCCTAACCTCAACCCCAACCCCAGCCCTAACCCTAACCCTAACCCTAAACCTAACCCTAGCCCTAACCCTAACTCTAACCCAAATCCTAAACCTAACCCAAACCCTAACCCTAGCCATAACCCTAACCCTAAACTTAGCCCAAACCCTAACCCTAGACCTAACCCTAACCCAAAGCCTACCACAAACCCTAACCCAAACCCTAACCATAACCATAGCCCTAACCCTGACCCTAACCGTAGCCCTAACCCTAATGCTAACCCTAGCCCTAACACTAACCCTAACCCTCACCCTAACCCTAGCCCTCACCCTAACCCTGACCCTAACCCTAACCCTAACCATAACCCTAACCATAGCCCTTGCCGTAACCCTTGCCGTAGCCCTAACCCTAGCCCTAACCCTAGTCGTAACCATAGCCCTAGCCCTAACCCTAGCCCTAGCCCGAACCCTAACCCTAACCCTAACCCTAACACTAACCCTAACCCTAACCCTAACCCTAACCCTAACCCTAACCATAACCCTAACCCTAACCCTAGACCTAACCCTAACCCTAACCCTAACCCTAACCCTAACCCTAGCCCTAACCCTAAGCCTAACCCAAACCATATCCCTAAACCTAAGCCTAACCCTAACACTAGCCTTAGCCCTAACCCTCTCACTAACTGTAACCTAACCCTAATCATAGCCTAAACTCTATCCCTATCCCTAACCCTAACCCAACACCTACCACTAACCGTAACGCTAACCCAAACCCTAACCAGAACCAGAACCGTAACCCTAGACCTAACCCGAGCCCTAAACCTAACCCTAGCCTTAACCCTAACCCTAAGCCTAACCCTAGCGCTAACCCTAACCCTAACCCTAACCCTAAACCTAACTATAGCCTTAACCCTAACCCTAGGCCTAGACCTAACCCTACCCCTACCCCTACCCCTAAACCAAACTGTAACCCTAAACTGAAACTGAACCCTAACCCTAACCTTAGCCCTAGCTCTAGTTCTAAACCTAGCCCTAACCCTTACCCTAGCCCTAGCCCTAACCCTAGACCTTACCCTAACCCAAAGCCTACCACTAACCCTAATACAAACCCTAACCATAACTGTAGCCCTAACCCTAATGCTTACCCTAGCTCTAACACTAACCAGAACCCTCACCCTAACCCTAGCCCTCACCCTATACCTAACCCTAACCCTAACCCTAACCCTTGCCCTAGCCCAAGCCCTAGCCATAGCCCTAACCCTAACACTAGCCCTAGCCTTAGCCCTAACCCTTGTCCGAGCCCTAACCCTAACCATAGCCGTAACCCTAACCCTACCCTAATCCTACCCCTACCCCTACCCCTAACCCTAACCGTAGCCCTGACCCTAATGCTAACCCTGGCCCTAACACTAACCCTAACCCTCACGCTAACCCTAGTCCTGACCCTCACCCTAACCCCAACCATAACCCTAACCCGAACTCTAACCCTAATCATAGTCCTTGCCCTAACACTTGCCCTAGCCCTAGCCCTAGCCCTAGCCCTAACCCTCACCCTAACCCTAACCCTAACCCTAACCCTAACCCTAACCCTAAACCTAAACATAGCCCTTGCCCTAACCCTTGCCCTAGCCCTAGCCCTAGCCCTAACCCTAACCCCAACCCAAGCCCTAACCCTAGCCCTAACCCTAGCCCTAACCGTAGCCCTAGCATTAACCCTAGCCCTAGCCCAAACACTAACCCTAACCCTAACCCAAACCCTAACCCTAACCCTAACCCTAACCTTAACCCTAACCCTAACCCTAACCCTAACCCTAACCCTCGACCTAACCCTAGCCCTAACCCTAATCCTAACGCTAACCATAACCCTAACCCTAACAAAAAACCATATTCCTAAACCTAAATCTCACCCTAACACTAGCCTTAGCCCTAACCCTCTCACTAACTGTAACCCTAACCCTAATCCTAGCCCTAGCTCTAGTTCTAACCCTAGCCCTAACCCTTTCCCTAGCCCTAGCCCTAACCCTAGACCTTACCCTAGCCCTATCCGTAGCCCTAGCCCTAGCCCTAACCCTAGCCCTAGCCCGAACCCTAACCCTAACCCTAACCCTAACCCTAACCCTAACCCTAACCCTAACCCTCGACCTAACCCTAGCCCTAACCCTAATCTCAACGCTAACCATAACCCTAACCCTAACAAAAAACCATATCCCTAAACCTAAATCTCACCCTAACCCTAGCCTTAGCCCTAACCCTCTCACTAACTGTAACCCTAACCCTAATCCTAGCCCAAAACCTAACCCTAGCCCGAACCCGAACCCTAACCCTAACCCAAACCCTAACCAATACCGTAACCCTAAACCTAACACTAACCCGAGCCCTAAACCTGAACCTAACCCTAAACCTAACCATAACCCTAACCCTAGCGCTAATCCTAACTCTAACGCTAACCCTAAACCTAACCCTAGCCCTAGCCCTAACCCTAGGCCTAGCCGTAACCATACCCCTACCCCTACCCCTGCCCCTAACCCAAACTGTAACCCTAAACTGAAACTGAACCTGAACCCTAACCCTAGCCCTAGCTCTAGCTCTAACCCTAGCCCTAACCGTTACCCTAGCCCTAGCCCTAGCCCTAACCCTAGCCCTAATCCTAGCCCGAACCCTAACCCTAACCCTAGCCCTAACCCTAACCCTAACCCTAGCCCTTACCCTAACCCTAACCCTAACCCTAACCCTAACCCTAACCCTAGCCCTAGCCCTAACACTAACACTAACCCTATCCCTATCCCTATCCCTATCCCTATCCCTATCCCTATCCCAAGATTAGCCCTAGCTCTAACACTACGACTAACCCTAGCCCTACCCCTAAACCTGCCCCTAAGCCTAACCCTAACCCTACACCTAAACCTAACCCTAACCCTAACCCTAACACTAACCCTAGCCCTAGCCCTAGCACTAACCCTAACAAAAACCCTAGCCCTAGCCCTAGCCCTCGCCCTAAACCTAACCCTAGCCCTAACCCTAACCCTAAGCCTAACCCTAGCGCTAACCCTAACCCTAACCCTAAACCTAACTATAGCCTTAACCCAAACCCTAGGCCTAGACCTAACCCTACCCCTACCCCTACCCCTAAACCAAACTGTAACCCTAAACTAAAACTGAACCCTAACCCTAACCCTAGCCCTAGCTCTAGTTCTAAACCTAGCCCTAACCCTGACCCTAGCCCTAGCCCTAACCCTAGACCTTACCCTAACTCAAAGCCTACCACTAACCCTAACACAAACCCTAACCATAACCGTAGCCCTAACCCTAATGCTAACCCTAGCCCTAACACTAACCAGAACCCTCACCCTAACCCTAGCCCTCAACCTATACCTAACCCGAACCCTAACCCTAACCCTAACCCTAACCCTAACCTAAGCCCTAACCCTAGCCCTAACCCTAGCCCTATCCGTAGCCCTAGCCCTAGCCCTAACCCTAACCCTAGCCCTAGCCCTAACCCTAACCCTAACACTAATTCTAACCCTATCCGGAACCCGAACCCAAACTCAAACCCTAACCCCAACCCCAACCACAACACGACACCAACCACAACCCCAACCGTAACCCTCACCCTAACCTCAACCCCAACCCCAGCCCTAACCCTAACCCTAACCCTAAACCTAACCCTAGCCCTAACCCTAACTCTAACCCAAATCCTAAACCTAACCCAAACCCTAACCCTAGCCATAACCCTAACCCTAACCTTAGCCCAAACCCTAACCCTAGACCTAACCCTAACCCAAAGCCTACCACAAACCCTAACCCAAACCCTAACCATAACCATAGCCCTAACCCTGACCCTAACCGTAGCCCTAACCCTAATGCTAACCCTAGCCCTAACACTAACCCTAACCCTCACCCTAACCCTAGCCCTCACCCTAACCCTGACCCTAACCCTAACCCTAACCATAACCCTAACCATAGCCCTTGCCGTAACACTTGCCGTAGCCCTAACCCTAGCCCTAACCCTAGTCGTAACCATAGCCCTAGCCCTAACCCTAGCCCTAGCCCGAACCCTAACCCTAACCCTAACACTAACCCTAACCCTAACCCTAACCCTAACCCTAACCCTAACCATAACCCTAACCCTAACCCTAGACCTAACCCTAACCCTAACCCTAACCCTAACCCTAGCCCTAACCCTAAGCCTAACCCAAACCATATCCCTAAACCTAAGCCTAACCCTAACACTAGCCTTAGCCCTAACCCTCTCACTAACTGTAACCTAACCCTAATCATAGCCTAAACTCTATCCCTATCCCTAACCCTAACCCAACACCTACCACTAACCGTAACGCTAACCCAAATCCTAACCAGAACCAGAACCGTAACCCAAAACCTAACCCGAGCCCTAAACCTAACCCTAGCCCTAACCCGAACCCTAAGCCTAACCCGAGCGCTAACCCTAACCCTAACCCTAAACCTAACTATAGCCTTAACCCTAACCCTAGGCCTAGACCTAACCCTACCCCTATGCCTACCCCTAAACCAAACTGTAACCCTAAACTGAAACTGAACCCTAACCCTAACCCTAGCCCTAGCTCTAGTTCTAAACCTAGCCCTAACCCTTACCCTAGCCCTAGCCCTAACCCTAGACCTTACCCTAACCCAAAGCCTACCACTAACCCTAATACCAACCCTAACCATAACCGTAGCCCTAACCCTAATGCTTACCCTAGCCCTAACACTAACCAGAACCCTCACCCTAACCCTAGCCCTCACCCTATACCTAACCCTAACCCTAACCTTAACCCTTGCCCTAGCCATAGCCCTAACCCTAACACTAGCCCTAGCCTTAGCCCTAACCCTTGTCCGAGCCCTAACCCTAACCATAGCCGTAACCCTAACCCTACCCTAATCCTACCCCTACCCCTACCCCTAACCCTAACCGTAGCCCTGACCCTAATGCTAACCCTGGCCCTAACACTAACCCTAACCTTCACGCTAACCCTAGTCCTGACCCTCACCCTAACCCCAACCATAACCCTAACCCGAACTCTAACCCTAATCATAGTCCTTGCCCTAACCCTTGCCCTAGCCCTAGCCCTAGCCCTAGCCCTAGCCCTAACCCTCACCCTAACCCTAACCCTAACCCTAACCCTAACCCTAAACCTAAACATAGCCCTTGCCCTAACCCTTGCCCTAGCCCTAGCCCTAGCCCTAACCCTAACCCCAACCCAAGCCCTAACCCTAGCCCTAACCCTAGCCCTAACCGTAGCCCTAGCATTAACCCTAGCCCTAGCCCGAACACTAACCCTAACCCTAACCCAAACCCTAACCCTAACCCTAACCTTAACCCTAACCCTAACCCTAACCCTAACCCTAACCCTCGACCTAACCCTAGCCCTAACCCTAATCCTAACGCTAACCATAACCCTAACCCTAACAAAAAACCATATTCCTAAACCTAAATCTCACCCTAACACTAGCCTTAGCCCTAACCCTCTCACTAACTGTAACCCTAACCCTAATCCTAGCCCTAGCTCTAGTTCTAACCCTAGCCCTAACCCTTTCCCTAGCCCTAGCCCTAACCCTAGACCTTACCCTAGCCCTATCCGTAGCCTTAGCCCTAGCCCTAACCCTAGCCCTAGCCCGAACCCTAACCCTAACCCTAAACCTAACCCTAACCCTAGCCCAAAGCGTCACCCTAACGATAACCCTAACCCTAGACCTAACCCTAACCCTAACCCTAACCCTAAACCTCACCCTAGCCCTAACCCTAACCCAAACCCTTACCCTAACCCTAACCCTAACCCAAACAGTATCCCTAACCCTAAGCATAACCCTAGGCTTAGCCCTAACCCTCTCACTTACAATAACCCTAACCCTAACCCTAGCCCCAACCCTGACCCTAGCCCTAACCCTAACCCAACCCCTACCACTAACCCTAACCCTAACCCTAACCATAACCGTAACCCTAACCCTAACCCGAGCCCTAAACTTAACCCTATCCCTAACCCTAAACGTAACCCTAGCGCTAACCCTAACGCTAAGCCTAAGCCTAAACCTAACCTTAGCCCTAATTCTAACCCTAGGCCTAGCCCTAACCCTAGCCCTAGCCCTACCCTACCCCTACCCCTAACTCAAACTGTAACCCTAAACTGAACCTGAACCCTAACGCTAGCCCTAAATCTAGCTCTAACGCATGTCCTAACCATTAACCTAGCCCTAGCCCTAGCCCTAACACTAGCCCTAGCCCTAATCCTAACCCTAACCCTAACCCAAACCCTAACCCAAACCCTAGCCCTAACCCTAACCCAAAGCCTACCACTAAACCTAACCAAAACCCTAACCATAATCATAAACCTAACCCTAACCCTAGCCCTAACCCTAATGATAACCCTAGCCCTAACCCAAACCCTAAAACTAACCCTCACCCTAAACCTAGCCCTCACCCTCATCCTAACTCTACTCCTAACCCTAAACCTCACCGAACCCTAACCCTAGGCATAACGCTAGCCCTAACCGTAGCTCTAGCCCTAGCCCTAACCCTAACCCTAACCCTAACCCTAACCATAAACCTAAACCTAACTCTAACGCTAACGCCAGCCCTAACCCTAATGCTAACCCTAGCCGTAACCCTCATCCTCACCCTCACCCTAACCATAGCCCTCACACTGACCCTAACCCTAACTGTAACAATAGCCCTCGACCTAACCCTAGCCCTAACCCTAATCCTAACGCTAACCATAACCCTAACCCTAACAAAAAAACATATCCCTAAACCTAAATCTCACCCTAACACTAGCCTTAGCCCTAACCCTCTCACTAACTGTAACCCTAACCCTAATCCTAGCCTAAACTCTATCCCTAGCCCTAACCCTAACCCAACACCTACCACTAACCGTAACCCTAACGCTAACCCAAACCCTAACCAGAACCAGAACCGTAA
>NC_139475.1:26797500-26812500 GCF_057233095.1 Heloderma suspectum | reverse complement strand
CCCTAACCCTAACCCTAACCCTAACCATAGCCGTTGCCTAACCCTTGCCCTAGCCCTAGCCCTAGCCCTAGCCCTAACCCTAACCCAAGCCCTAACCCTAGCCCTAACCCTAGCCCTAACCTTAGCCCTAACTGTAGCCCTAGCAGTAACCCTAGCCCTAGCCCGAACACTAACCCTAACCCTAACACAAACCCTAACCCTAACCCTAACTCTAACCTTAACCCTAACCCTAACCTTAACCCTAACCCTAACCCTCGACCTAACCCTAGCCCTAACCCTAATCCTAACGCTAACCATAACCCTAACCCTAACAAAAAACCGTATCCCTAAACCTAAATCTCACCCTAACACTAGCCTTAGCCCTAAACCTCTCACTAACTGTAACCTAACCCTAATCCTAGCCTAAACTCTATCCCTAGCCCTAACCCTAACCCAACACCTACCACTAACCGTAACGCTAACCCAAACCCTAACCAGAACCAGAACCGTAACCCTAGACCTAACCCGAGCCCTAAACCTAACCCTAGCCCTAACCCTAACCCTAAGCCTAACCCTAGCGCTAACCCTAACCCTAACCCAAACCCTAAACCTAACTATAGCCTTAACCCTAACCCTAGGCCTAGACCTAACCCTACCCCTACCCCTAAACCAAACTGTAACCCTAAACTGAAACTGAACCCTAACCCTAACCCTAGCCCTAGCTCTAGTTCTAAACCTAGCCCTAAACCTTACCCTAGCCCTAGCCCTAACCCTAGACCTTACCCTAACCCAAAGCCTACCACTAACCCTAATACAAACCCTCGCCCTAACCGGAGCCCTCACCCTATACCTAACCCTAACCCTAACCCTAACCCTTGCCCTAGCCCAAGCCCTAGCCATAGCCCTAACCCTAACACTAGCCCTAGCCTTAGCCCTAACCCTTGTCCGAGCCCTAACCCTAACCATAGCCGTAACCCTAACCCTACCCTAATCCTACCCCTACCCCTTCCCATAACCCTAACCGTAGCCCTGACCCTAATGCTAACCCTGGCCCTAACACTAACCCTAACCCTCACCCTAACCCTAGTCCTGACCCTCACCCTAACCCCAACCGTAACCCTAACCCGATCTCTAACCCTAACCATAGCCCTTGCCCTAACCCTTGCCCTAGCCCTAGCCCTAGCCCGAGCCCTAACACTCACCCTAACCCTAACCCTAACCCTAACCCTAACCCTAACCATAGCCCTTGCCCTAACCCTTGCCCTAGCCCTAGCCCTAGCCCTAACCCTAACCCTAACCCAAGCCCTACCCCTAGCCCTAACCCTAGCCCTTACCGTAGCCCTAGCAGTAACCCTAGCCCTAGCCTGAACACTAACCCTAACCCAAACCCTAACCCTAACCCTAACCCTTACTCTAACCTTAACCCTAACCCTAACCCTAACCCTAACCCTCAACCTAACCCTAGCCCTAACCCTAATCCTAACGCTAACCATAACCCTAACCCTAACAAAAAACCATATCCCTAAACCTAACTCTCACCCTAACACTAGCCTTAGCCCTAACCCTCTCACTAACTGTAACCCTAACCCTAATCCTAGCCTAAACTCTATCCCTAGCCCTAACCCTAACCCAACACCTACCACTAACCCTAACGCTAACCCAAACCCTAACCGGAACCAGAACCGTAACCCTAACCCTAACCCGAGCCCTAAACCTAACCCTAGCCCTAACCCTAACCCTAAGCCTAACCCTAGCGCTAACCCTAACCCTAACCCTAAACCTAACTATAGCCTTAACCCAAACCCTAGGCCTAGACCTAACCCTACCCCTACCCCTACCCCTAAACCAAACTGTAACCCTAAACTAAAACTGAACCCTAACCCTAACCCTAGCCCTAGCTCTAGTTCTAAACCTAGCCCTAACCCTGACCCTAGCCCTAGCCCTAACCCTAGACCTTACCCTAACTCAAAGCCTACCACTAACCCTAACACAAACCCTAACGATAACCGTAGACCTAACCCTAATGCTAACCCTAACCCTAGCGCTAACACTAACCAGAACCCTCACCCTAACCCTAGCCCTCACCCTATACCTAACCCGAACCCTAAACCTTAACCCTAACCCTAACCCTAACCTAAGCCCTAACCCTAGCCCGAACGCTAGCCCTATACGTAGCCCTAGCCCTAGCCCTAGCCCTAACCCTAGCCCTAGCCCGAACCCGAACCCGAACCCTAACCCTAACCCTAACCCTAACCCTAGCCCAAAGCGTCACCCTAACGATAACCCTAACCCTAGACCTAACCCTAACCCTAACCCTAAACCTCACCCTAGCCCTAACCCTAACCCTAACCCTAACCCTAACTCTAACCCTAAGCATAGCCCTTGCCCTAACCCTTGCCCTAGCCCTAGCCCTAACCCTCACCCTAACCCTAACCCTAACCCTAACCCTAACCCTAACCATAGCCCTTGCCTAACCCTTGCCCTAGCCCTAGCCCTAGCCCTAACCCTAACCCAAGCCCTAACCCTAGCCCTAACCCTAGCCCTAACCCTAGCCCTAACCTTAGCCCTAACTGTAGCCCTAGCAGTAACCCTAGCCCTAGCCCGAACACTAACCCTAACCCTAACACAAACCCTAACCCTAACCCTAACTCTAACCTTAACCCTAACCCTAACCTTAACCCTAACCCTAACCCTAACCCTAACCCTTAACCCTAACCCTAGGCCTAGACCTAACCCTACCCCTATGCCTACCCCTAAACCAAACTGTAACCCTAAACTGAAACTGAACCCTAACCTTAACCCTAGCCCTAGCTCTAGTTCTAAACCTAGCCCTAACCCTTACCCTAGCCCTAGCCCTAACCCTAGACCTTACCCTAACCCAAAGCCTACCACTAACCCTAATACCAACCCTAACCATAACCGTAGCCCTAACCCTAATGCTTACCCTAGCCCTAACACTAACCAGAACCCTCACCCTAACCCTAGCCCTCACCCTATACCTAACCCTAACCCTAACCTTAACCCTTGCCCTAGCCATAGCCCTAACCCTAACACTAGCCCTAGCCTTAGCCCTAACCCTTGTCCGAGCCCTAACCCTAACCATAGCCGTAACCCTAACCCTACCCTAATCCTACCCCTACCCCTACCCCTAACCCTAACCGTAGCCCTGACCCTAATGCTAACCCTGGCCCTAACACTAACCCTAACCCTCACGCTAACCCTAGTCCTGACCCTCACCCTAACCCCAACCATAACCCTAACCCGAACTCTAACCCTAATCATAGCCCTTGCCCTAACCCTTGCCCTAGCCCTAGCCCTAGCCCGAGCCCTAACCCTCACCCTAACCCTAACCCTAACCCTAACCCTAACCCTAACCATAGCCCTTGCCCTAACCCTTGCCCTAGCCCTAGCCCTAGCCCTAACCCTAACCCTAACCCAAGCCCTACCCCTAGCCCTAACCCTAGCCCTTACCGGAGCCCTAGCAGTAACCCTAGCCCTAGCCTGAACACTAACCCTAACCCAAACCCTAACCCTAACCCTGAACCTAACTCTAACCTTAACCGTAACCCTAACCCTAACCCTAACCCTAACCCTAACCCTCGACCTAACCCTAGCCCTAATCCTAATCCTAACGCTAACCATAACCCTAACCCTAACAAAAAACCATATCCCTAAACCTAACTCTCACCCTAACACTAGCCTTAGCCCTAACCCTCTCACTAACTGTAACCCTAACCCTAATCCTAGCCTAAACTCTATCCCTAGCCCTAACCCTAACCCAACACCTACCACTAACCCTAACGCTAACCCAAACCCTAACCAGAACCAGAACCGTAACCCTAACCCTAACCCGAGCCCTAAACCTAACCCTAGCCCTAACCCTAACCCTAAGCCTAACCCTAGCGCTAACCCTAACCCTAACCCTAAACCTAACTATAGCCTTAACCCAAACCCTAGGCCTAGACCTAACCCTACCCCTACCCCTACCCCTAAACCAAACTGTAACCCTAAACTAAAACTGAACCCTAACCCTAACCCTAGCCCTAGCTCTAGTTCTAAACCTAGCCCTAACCCTGACCCTAGCCCTAGCCCTAACCCTAGACCTTACCCTAACTCAAAGCCTACCACTAACCCTAACACAAACCCTAACCATAACTGTAGACCTAACCCTAATGCTAACCCTAACCCTAGCCCTAACACTAACCAGAACCCTCACCCTAACCATAGCCCTCACCCTATACCTAACCCGAAGCCTAAACCTTAACCCTAACCCTAACCCTAACCTAAGCCCTAACCCTAGCCCTAACGCTAGCCCTATACGTAGCCCTAGCCCTAGCCCTAGCCCTAACCCTAGCCCTAGCCCGAACCCGAACCCGAACCCTAACCCTAACCCTAACCCTAACCCTAGCCCAAAGCGTCACCCTAACGATAACCCTAACCCTAGACCTAACCCTAACCCTAACCCTAAACCTCACCCTAGCCCTAACCCTAACCCTAACCCTAACCCTAACCCTAACCCTAACTCTAACCCTAAGCATAGCCCTTGCCCTAACCCTTGCCCTAGCCCTAGCCCTAACCCTCACCCTAACCCTAACCCTAACCCTAACCCTAACCCTAACCCTAACCCTAACCCTAACCATAGCCCTTGCCTAACCCTTGCCCTAGCCCTAGCCCTAGCCCTAACCCTAACCCAAGCCCTAACCCTAGCCCTAACCCTAGCCCTAACCTTAGCCCTAACTGTAGCCCTAGCAGTAACCCTAGCCCTAGCCCGAACACTAACCCTAACCCTAACACAAACCCTAACCCTAACCCTAACTCTAACCTTAACCCTAACCCTAACCTTAACCCTAACCCTAACCCTCGACCTAACCCTAGCCCTAACCCTAATCCTAACGCTAACCATAACCCTAACCCTAACAAAAAACCGTATCCCTAAACCTAAATCTCACCCTAACACTAGCCTTAGCCCTAACCCTCTCACTAACTGTAACCTAACCCTAATCCTAGCCTAAACTCTATCCCTAGCCCTAACCCTAACCCAACACCTACCACTAACCGTAACGCTAACCCAAACCCTAACCAGAACCAGAACCGTAACCCTAAACCTAACCCGAGCCCTAAACCTAACCCTAGCCCTAACCCTAACCCTAAGCCTAACCCTAGCGCTAACCCTAACCCTAACCCTAAACCTAACTATAGCCGTAACCCTAACCCTAGGCCTAGACCTAACCCTACCCCTACCCCTAAACCAAACTGTAACCCTAAACTGAAACTGAACCCTAACCCTAACCCTAGCCCTAGCTCTAGTTCTAAACCTAGCCCT
Organism: Heloderma suspectum; assembly: GCF_057233095.1. Classification (NCBI taxonomy): domain Eukaryota; kingdom Metazoa; phylum Chordata; class Lepidosauria; order Squamata; family Helodermatidae; genus Heloderma; species Heloderma suspectum. The sequence continues at coordinate 26,807,198 of NC_139475.1, read as the reverse complement.
AAACCTTACCCTAGCCCTAGCCCTAACCCTAGACCTTACCCTAACCCAAAGCCTACCACTAACCCTAATACAAACCCTCGCCCTAACCGTAGCCCTCACCCTATACCTAACCCTAACCCTAACCCTAACCCTTGCCCTAGCCCAAGCCCTAGCCATAGCCCTAACCCTAACACTAGCCCTAGCCTTAGCCCTAACCCTTGTCCGAGCCCTAACCCTAACCATAGCCGTAACCCTAACCCTACCCTAATCCTACCCCTACCCCTTCCCATAACCCTAACCGTAGCCCTGACCCTAATGCTAACCCTGGCCCTAACACTAACCCTAACCCTCACCCTAACCCTAGTCCTGACCCTCACCCTAACCCCAACCGTAACCCTAACCCGATCTCTAACCCTAACCATAGCCCTTGCCCTAACCCTTGCCCTAGCCCTAGCCCTAGCCCGAGCCCTAACCCTCACCCTAACCCTAACCCTAACCCTAACCCTAACCCTAACCCTAACCATAGCCCTTGCCCTAACCCTTGCCCTAGCCCTAGCCCTAGCCCTAACCCTAACCCTAACCCAAGCCCTACCCCTAGCCCTAACCCTAGCCCTTACCATAGCCCTAGCAGTAACCCTAGCCCTAGCCTGAACACTAACCCTAACCCAAACCCTAACCCTAACCCTAACCCTAACTCTAACCTTAACCCTAACCCTAACCCTAACCCTAACCCTAACCCTAACCCTAACCCTCGACCTAACCCTAGCCCTAACCCTAATCCTAACGCTAACCATAACCCTAACCCTAACAAAAAACCATATCCCTAAACCTAACTCTCACCCTAACACTAGCCTTAGCCCTAACCCTCTCACTAACTGTAACCCTAACCCTAATCCTAGCCTAAACTCTATCCCTAGCCCTAACCCTAACCCAACACCTACCACTAACCGTAACGCTAACCCAAACCCTAACCGGAACCAGAACCGTAACCCTAACCCTAACCCGAGCCCTAAACCTAACCCTAGCCCTAACCCTAACCCTAAGCCTAACCCTAGCGCTAACCCTAACCCTAACCCTAAACCTAACTATAGCCTTAACCCAAACCCTAGGCCTAGACCTAACCCTACCCCTACCCCTACCCCTAAACCAAACTGTAACCCTAAACTAAAACTGAACCCTAACCCTAACCCTAGCCCTAGCTCTAGTTCTAAACCTAGCCCTAACCCTGACCCTAGCCCTAGCCCTAACCCTAGACCTTACCCTAACTCAAAGCCTACCACTAACCCTAACACAAACCCTAACGATAACCGTAGACCTAACCCTAATGCTAACCCTAGCCCTAACACTAACCAGAACCCTCACCCTAACCCTAGCCCTCACCATATACCTAACCCTAACCCTAAACCTAACCCTTGCCCTAGCCCAAGCCCTAGCCATAGCCCTAACCCTAACACTAGCCCTAGCCTTAACCCTAACCCTTATCCGAGCCCTAACCCTAACCATAGCCATAACCCTAACCCTACCCTAATCCTACCCCGACCCCTTCCCATAACCCTAACCGTAGCCCTGACCCTAATGCTAACCCTGCCCCTAACACTAACCCTAACCCTCACCCTAACCCTAGTCCTGACCCTCACCCTAACCCCAACCGTAACCCTAACCCGATCTCTAACCCTAATCATAGCCCTTGCCCTAACCCTTGCCCTAACCCTTGCCCTAGCCCTAGCCCTAGCCCTAGCCCTAACCCTCACCCTAACCCTAACCCTAACCCTAACCCTAACCATAGCCCTTGCCCTAACCCTTGCCCTAGCCCTAGCCCTAGCCCTAAAACTAACCTTAACCCAAGCCCTAACCCTAGCCCTAACCCTAGCCCTAACCGTAGCCCTAGCAGTAACCCTAGCCCTAGCCCGAACACTAACCCTAACCCTAACCCAAACCCTAACGCTAACCCTAACTCTAACCTTAACCCTAACCCTAACCCTAACCCTAACCCTAACCCTCGACCTAACCCTAGCCCTAACCCTAATCCTAACGCTAACCATAACCCTAACCCTAACAAAAAAACATATCCCTAAACCTAAATCTCACCCTAACACTAGGCTTAGCCCTAACCCTCTCACTAACTGTAACCCTAACCCTAATCCTAGCCTAAACTCTATCCCTAGCCCTAACCCTAACCCAACACCTACCACTAACCCTAACGCTAACCCAAACCCTAACCAGAACCGTAACCCTAACCCTAACCCGAGCCCTAAACCTAACCCTAGCCCTAACCCTAACCCTAAGCCTAACCCTAGCGCTAACCCTAACCCTAACCCTAAACCTAACTTTAGCCTTAACCCTAACCCTAGGCCTAGACCGACCCCTACCCCTACCCCTACCCCTACCCCTAAACCAAACTGTAACCCTAAACTAAAACTGAACCCTAACCCTAACCTTAGCCCTAGCTCTAGTTCTACCCCTAGCCCTAACCCTTACCCTAGCCCTAGCCCTAACCCTAGACCTTACCCTAACTCAAAGCCTACCACTAACCCTAACACAAATCCTAACCATAACCGTAGCCCTAACCTTAATGCTAACCCTAGCCCTAACACTAACCAGAACCCTCAACCTAACCCTAGCACTCACCCTATACCTAACCCGAACCCTAACCCTAACCCTAACCCTAACCTAAGCCCTAACCCTAGCCCTAACCCTAGCCCTATCCGTAGCCCTAGCCCTAGCCCTAACCCTAGCCCTAGCCCTAACCCTAGACCTTACCCTAACTCAAAGCCTACCACTAACCCTAACACAAACCCTAACCATAACCGTAGCCCTAACCCTAATGCTAACCCTAGCCCTAACACTAACCAGAACCCTCACCCTAGCCCTAGCCCTAGCCCTAACCCTAGCCCTAGCCCGAACCCTAAGCCTAAGCCTAACCCTAACCCTAACCCTAACCCTAACCCTAGCCCAAAGCGTCACCCTAACGATAACCCTAACCCTAGAGCTAACCCTAACCCTAACCCTAACCCTAAACATCACCCTAGCCCTAACCCTAACCCTAACCCTTACCCTAACCCTAACCCTAACCCAAACAGTATCCCTAACCCTAAGCATAACCCTAGGCTTAGCCCTAACCCTCTCACTTACAATAACCCTAACCCTAACCCTAGCCCCAACCCTGACCCTAGCCCTAACCCTAACCCAACCCCTACCACTAACCCTAACCCTAACCCAAACCCTAACCCTAACCGTAACCCTAACCATAACCCGAGCCCTAAACCTAACCCTATCCCTAACCCTAAACGTAACCCTAGCGCTAACCCTAACGCTAACCCTAACCCTAAACCTAACCTTAGCCCTAATTCTAACCCTAGGCCTAGCCCTAACCCTAGCCCTAGCCCTACCCTAGCCCTACCCCTAACTCAAACTGTAACCCTAAACTGAACCTGAACCCTAACGCTAGCCCTAACTCTAGCTCTAACGCATGTCCTAACCGTTACCCTAGCCCTAGCCCTAGCGCTAACACGAGCCCTAGCCCTAATCCTAACCCTAACCCTAACCCAAACCCTAACCCAAACCCTAGCCCTAACCCTAACCCAAAGCCTACCACTAAACCTAACCAAAACCCTAACCATAATCATAAACCTAACCCTAACCCTAGCCCTCACCCTAATGATAACCCTAGCCCTAACCCTAACCCTAAAACTAACCCTCACCCCTAACCTAGCCCTCACCCTCACCCTAACTCTACTCCTAACCCTAAACCTCACCGAACCCTAACCCTAGCCATAACGCTAGCCCTAACCGTAGCCCTAGCCCTAGCCCTAACCCTAACCCTAACCCTAACCCTAAACCTAAACCTAACTCTAACGCTAACGCTAACGCCAGCCCTAACCCTAATGCTAACCCTAGCCGTAACCCTCACCCTCACCCTCACCCTAACCATAGCCCTCACACTGACCCTAACCCTAACCGTAACAATAGCCCTTGACCTAACCCTTGCCCTAGCCCTATCCCTATCCCTAGTCCTAGCCCTAGCCCTATCCCTATCCCTGTCCCTATCCCTAGTCCAAGCCCTAGCCCTAACCCTAGCCCTAGCCCTAACCCTAACCCTAACCCTAACCCTAAACATAACCCAAGCCCTAACCCTAGCCGTAGCCCTAACCCCACCCTAACCCTAACCCGAACTCTAGCCCTAACCCGAACCATAGCCCTAACCCTAACCCTAACCCTAGCCCTAGCCCTAGCCCTAGCCCTATACCTAGCCCTAGCCCGAGCCTTAACCCTAAACCTAACCCTAGCCCAGACCCTATCCCTAAACCTATCCCTACCCCTACACCTAACCCTATCCCTAACCCTAAACGTAACCCTAGCGCTAACCCTAGTGCTAACCCTAACCCTAAACCTAACCTTAGCCCTAATTCTAACCCTAGGCCTAGCCCTAACCCTAGCCCTAGCCCTACCCTACCCCTACCCCTAACTCAAACTGTAACCCTAAACTGAACCTAAACCCTAACGCTAGCCCTAACTCTAGCTCTAACGCATGTCCTAACCGTTACCCTAGCCCTAGTCCTAACACTAGCCCTAGCCCTAATCCTAACCCTAACCCTAACCCAAACCCTAACCCTAACCCAAACCCTAGCCCTAACCCTAACCCAAAGCCTACGACTAAACCTAACCAAAACCCTAACCATAATCATAAACCTAACCCTAACCCTAGCCGTAACCCTAATGATAACCCTAGCCCTAACCCTAACCCTAAAACTAACCCTCACCCTAAACCTAGCCCTCACCCTAACCCTAACTCTACTCCTAACCCTAAACCTCACCAAACCCTAACCCTAGCCATAACGCAAGCCCTAACCGTAGGCCTAGCCCTAGCCCTAACCCTAACCCTAACCCTAACCCTAAACCTAAACCTAACTCTAATGCTAACGCTAACGCCAGCCCTATCCCTAATGCTAACCCTAGCCGTAACCCTCACCCTCACCCTAACCATAGCCCTCACACTGACCCTAAACTTAACCGTAACAATAGCCCTTGACCTAACCCTTGCCCTAGCCCTAGCCCTATCCCTAGCCCTAGTCCTATCCCTATCCCTATCCCTATCCCTATCCCTATCCCTAGTCCTATCCCTAGCCCTAACCCTAACACAAGCCCAAACCCTAGCCGTAGCCCTAACCCCACCCTAACCCTAACCCGAACTCTAGCCCTAACCCGAACCCTAGCCCTAACCCTAACACTAACCCTAGCCCTAGCCCTATCCCTATCCCTATCCCTATCCCTATCCCTAGCCCTAGCCCTAGCCCTAGCCCGAGCCTTAACCCTAAACCTAACCCTAGCCCAGACCCTATCCCTAAACCTATCCCTACCCCTAAACCTAACCCTAGCCCTAGCCCTAACCCCAACCCTAACCCTAGTCCTAGCGCTAACCCTAACGCTAACCCTAACCCTAGCCCTAGCCCTAGCTTTAACCCTAGCCCTAGCCCTAAACCTAACCCCAACCCCAACCCTAACCCTAACCCAAACCATAAACCTACCCCAAACCCTAACCCTAACCCTAACCCGAACCGAACCCGAACTCAAACCCTAACCCCAACCCCAACCACAACACAACACCAACCGCAACCACAACCGTAAACCTAATCCTAACCCTAACCCTAACCCTAACCTCTACCCCAACCCTAGCCCTAACTCTAACCCTAACCCTAACCGTAACCCTAACCGTAACCCCAAACCTAACCCTAGCCCTAGCCCTAACATTAACCCTAACCCTAGCCCTAACCCTAGACCTTACCCTAACCCAAAGCCTACCACTAACACTAATACAAACCCTAACCATAACCGTTGCCCTAACCCTAATGCTTACCCTAGCCCTAACACTAACCAGAACCCTCACCCTAACCCTAGCCCTCACCCTATACCTAACCTTAACCCTAACCCTTGCCCTAGCCCAAGACCTAGCCATAGCCCTAACCCTAACACTAGCCCTAGCCTTAGACCTAACCCTTGTCCGAACTCTAACCCTAAACATAGCCCTTGCCCTAACCCTTGCCCTAGCCCTAGCCCTAGCGCTAACCCTAACCCTAACCCAAGCCCTACCCCTAGCCCTAACCCTAGCCCTAACCGTAGCCCTAGCAGTAACCCTAGCCCTAGCCCGAACACTAACCCTAACCCAAACCCTAACCCTAACCCTAACCCTAACTCTAACCTTAACCCTAACCCTAACCCTAACCCTAACCCTAACCCTCGACCTAACCCTAGCCCTAACCCTAATCCTAACGCTAACCATAACCCTAACCCTAACAAAAAAACATATCCCTAAACCTAAATCTCACCCTAACACTAGCCTTAGCCCTAACCCTCTCACTAACTGTAACCCTAACCCTAATCCTAGCCTAAACTCTATACCTAGCACTAACCCTAACCCAACACCTACCACTAACCCTAACCCTAACGCTAACCCAAACCCTAACCAGAACCAGAACCGTAACCCTAACCCTAACCCGAGCCCTAAACCTAACCCTACCCCTAACCCTAACCCTAAGCCTAACCCTAGCGCTAACCCTAACCCTAACCCTAAACCTAACTATAGCCTTAACCCAAACCCTAGGCCTAGACCTAACCCTACCCCTACCCCTACCCCTAAACCAAACTGTAACCCTAAACTAAAACTGAACCCTAACCCTAACCCTAGCCCTAGCTCTAGTTCTAAACCTAGCCCTAACCCTGACCCTAGCCCTAGCCCTAACCCTAGACCTTACCCTAACTCAAAGCCTACCACTAACCCTAACACAAACCCTAACCATAACCGTAGCCCTAACCCTAATGCTAACCCTAGCCCTAACACTAACCAGAACCCTCACCCTAACCCTAGCCCTCAACCTATACCTAACCCGAACCCTAACCCTAACCCTAACCCTAACCCTAACCTAAGCCCTAACCCTAGCCCTAACCCTAGCCCTATCCGTAGCCCTAGCCCTAGCCCTAACCCTAACCCTAGCCCTAGCCCTAACCCTAACCCTAACACTAATTCTAACCCTATCCGGAACCCGAACCCAAACTCAAACCCTAACCCCAACCCCAACCACAACACGACACCAACCACAACCCCAACCGTAACCCTCACCCTAACCTCAACCCCAACCCCAGCCCTAACCCTAACCCTAACCCTAAACCTAACCCTAGCCCTAACCCTAACTCTAACCCAAATCCTAAACCTAACCCAAACCCTAACCCTAGCCATAACCCTAACCCTAACCTTAGCCCAAACCCTAACCCTAGACCTAACCCTAACCCAAAGCCTACCACAAACCCTAACCCAAACCCTAACCATAACCATAGCCCTAACCCTGACCCTAACCGTAGCCCTAACCCTAATGCTAACCCTAGCCCTAACACTAACCCTAACCCTCACCCTAACCCTAGCCCTCACCCTAACCCTGACCCTAACCCTAACCCTAACCATAACCCTAACCATAGCCCTTGCCGTAACCCTTGCCGTAGCCCTAACCCTAGCCCTAACCCTAGTCGTAACCATAGCCCTAGCCCTAACCCTAGCCCTAGCCCGAACCCTAACCCTAACCCTAACACTAACCCTAACCCTAACCCTAACCCTAACCCTAACCCTAACCATAACCCTAACCCTAACCCTAGACCTAACCCTAACCCTAACCCTAACCCTAACCCTAGCCCTAACCCTAAGCCTAACCCAAACCATATCCCTAAACCTAAGCCTAACCCTAACACTAGCCTTAGCCCTAACCCTCTCACTAACTGTAACCTAACCCTAATCATAGCCTAAACTCTATCCCTATCCCTAACCCTAACCCAACACCTACCACTAACCGTAACGCTAACCCAAACCCTAACCAGAACCAGAACCGTAACCCAAAACCTAACCCGAGCCCTAAACCTAACCCTAGCCCTAACCCTAACCCTAAGCCTAACCCTAGCGCTAACCCTAACCCTAACCCTAAACCTAACTATAGCCTTAACCCTAACCCTAGGCCTAGACCTAACCCTACCCCTATGCCTACCCCTAAACCAAACTGTAACCCTAAACTGAAACTGAACCCTAACCCTAACCCTAGCCCTAGCTCTAGTTCTAAACCTAGCCCTAACCCTTACCCTAGCCCTAGCCCTAACCCTAGACCTTACCCTAACCCAAAGCCTACCACTAACCCTAATACCAACCCTAACCATAACCGTAGCCCTAACCCTAATGCTTACCCTAGCCCTAACACTAACCAGAACCCTCACCCTAACCCTAGCCCTCACCCTATACCTAACCCTAACCCTAACCTTAACCCTTGCCCTAGCCATAGCCCTAACCCTAACACTAGCCCTAGCCTTAGCCCTAACCCTTGTCCGAGCCCTAACCCTAACCATAGCCGTAACCCTAACCCTACCCTAATCCTACCCCTACCCCTACCCCTAACCCTAACCGTAGCCCTGACCCTAATGCTAACCCTGGCCCTAACACTAACCCTAACCCTCACGCTAACCCTAGTCCTGACCCTCACCCTAACCCCAACCATAACCCTAACCCGAACTCTAACCCTAATCATAGTCCTTGCCCTAACCCTTGCCCTAGCCCTAGCCCTAGCCCTAACCCTCACCCTAACCCTAACCCTAACCCTAACCCTAACCCTAACCCTAAACCTAAACATAGCCCTTGCCCTAACCCTTGCCCTAGCCCTAGCCCTAGCCCTAACCCTAACCCCAACCCAAGCCCTAACCCTAGCCCTAACCCTAGCCCTAACCGTAGCCCTAGCATTAACCCTAGCCCTAGCCCGAACACTAACCCTAACCCTAACCCAAACCCTAACCCTAACCCTAACCCTAACCTTAACCCTAACCCTAACCCTAACCCTAACCCTAACCCTCGACCTAACCCTAGCCCTAACCCTAATCCTAACGCTAACCATAACCCTAACCCTAACAAAAAACCATATTCCTAAACCTAAATCTCACCCTAACACTAGCCTTAGCCCTAACCCTCTCACTAACTGTAACCCTAACCCTAATCCTAGCCCTAGCTCTAGTTCTAACCCTAGCCCTAACCCTTTCCCTAGCCCTAGCCCTAACCCTAGACGTTACCCTAGCCCTATCCGTAGCCCTAGCCCTAGCCCTAACCCTAGCCCTAGCCCGAACCCTAACCCTAACCCTAAACCTAACCCTAACCCTAGCCCAAAGCGTCACCCTAACGATAACCCTAACCCTAGACCTAACCCTAACCCTAACCCTAACCCTAAACCTCACCCTAGCCCTAACCCTAACCCTAACCCAAACCCTTACCCTAACCCTAACCCTAACCCAAACAGTATCCCTAACCCTAAGCATAACCCTAGGCTTAGCCCTAACCCTCTCACTTACAATAACCCTAACCCTAACCCTAGCCCCAACCCTGACCCTAGCCCTAACCCTAACCCAACCCCTACCACTAACCCTAACCCTAACCCTAACCATAACCGTAACCCTAACCCTAACCCGAGCCCTAAACTTAACCCTATCCCTAACCCTAAACGTAACCCTAGCGCTAACCCTAACGCTAAGCCTAAGCCTAAACCTAACCTTAGCCCTAATTCTAACCCTAGGCCTAGCCCTAACCCTAGCCCTAGCCCTACCCTACCCCTACCCCTAACTCAAACTGTAACCCTAAACTGAACCTGAACCCTAACGCTAGCCCTAAATCTAGCTCTAACGCATGTCCTAACCATTAACCTAGCCCT
>NC_139475.1:26772500-26792500 GCF_057233095.1 Heloderma suspectum | reverse complement strand
CCCTAACCCTAAACCTAACTATAGCCTTAACCCTAACCCTAGGCCTAGACCTAACCCTACCCCTACCCCTACCCCTAAACCAAACTGTAACCCTAAACTGAAACTGAACCCTAACCCTAACCCTAGCCCTAGCTCTAGTTCTAAACCTAGCCCTAACCCTTACCCTAGCCCTAGCCCTAACCCTAGACCTTTCCCTAACCCAAAGCCTACCACTAACCCTAATACAAACCCTAACCATAACCGTGGCCCTAACCCTAATGCTTACCCTAGCCCTAACACTAACCAGAACCCTCACCCTAACCCTAGCCCTCACCCTATACCTAACCCTAACCCTAACCCTAACCCTTGCCCTAGCCCAAGCCCTAGCCATAGCCCTAACCCTAACACTAGCCCTAGCCTTAGCCCTAACCCTTGTCCGAGCCCTAACCCTAACCATAGCCGTAACCCTAACCCTACCCTAATCCTACCCCTACCCCTTCCCATAACCCTAACCGTAGCCCTGACCCTAATGCTAACGCTGGCCCTAACACTAACCCTAACCCTCACCCTAACCCTAGTCCTGACCCTCACCCTAACCCCAACCGTAACCCTAACCCGATCTCTAACCCTAACCATAGCCCTTGCCCTAACCCTTGCCCTTGCCCTAGCCCTAGCCCTAGCCCGAGCCCTAACCCTCACCCTAACCCTAACCCTAACCCTAACCCTAACCCTAACCCTAACCATAGCCCTTGCCCTAACCCTTGCCCTAGCCCTAGCCCTAGCCCTAACCCTAACCCTAACCCTAACCCAAGCCCTACCCCTAGCCCTAACCCTAGCCCTTACCGTAGCCCTAGCAGTAACCCTAGCCCTAGCCTGAACACTAACCCTAACCCAAACCCTAACCCTAACCCTAAACCTAACTCTAACCTTAACCCTAACCCTAACCCTAACCCTAACCCTAACCCTCGACCTAACCCTAGCCCTAATCCTAATCCTAACGCTAACCATAACCCTAACCCAAACAAAAAACCATATCCCTAAACCTAACTCTCACCCTAACACTAGCCTTAGCCCTAACCCTCTCACTAACTGTAACCCTAACCCTAATCCTAGCCTAAACTCTATCCCTAGCCCTAACCCTAACCCAACACCTACCACTAACCCTAACGCTAACCCAAACCCTAACCAGAACCAGAACCGTAACCCTAACCCTAACCCGAGCCCTAAACCTAACCCTAGCCCTAACCCTAACCCTAAGCCTAACCCTAGCGCTAACCCTAACCCTAACCCTAAACCTAACTATAGCCTTAACCCAAACCCTAGGCCTAGACCTAACCCTACCCCTACCCCTACCCCTAAACCAAACTGTAACCCTAAACTAAAACTGAACCCTAACCCTAACCCTAGCCCTAGCTCTAGTTCTAAACCTAGCCCTAACCCTGACCCTAGCCCTAGCCCTAACCCTAGACCTTACCCTAACTCAAAGCCTACCACTAACCCTAACACAAACCCTAACCATAACCGTAGACCTAACCCTAATTCTAACCCTAACCCTAGCCCTAACACTAACCAGAACCCTCACCCTAACCCTAGCCCTCACCCTATACCTAACCCGAACCCTAAACCTTAACCCTAACCCTAACCCTAACCTAAGCCCTAACCCTAGCCCTAACGCTAGCCCTATACGTAGCCCTAGCCCTAGCCCTAGCCCTAACCCTAGCCCTAGCCCGAACCTGAACCCGAACCCTAACCCTAACCCTAACCCTAACCCTAGCCCAAAGCGTCACCCTAACGATAACCCTAACCCTAGACCTAACCCTAACCCTAACCCTAAACCTCACCCTAGCCCTAACCCTAACCCTAACCCTAACCCTAACTCTAACCCTAAGCATAGCCCTTGCCCTAACCCTTGCCCTAGCCCTAGCCCTAACCCTCACCCTAACCCTAACCCTAACCCTAACCCTAACCCTAACCCTAACCCTAACCCTAACCATAGCCCTTGCCTAACCCTTGCCCTAGCCCTAGCCCTAGCCCTAGCCCTAACCCTAACCCAAGCCCTAACCCTAGCCCTAACCCTAGCCCTAACCTTAGCCCTAACTGTAGCCCTAGCAGTAACCCTAGCCCTAGCCCGAACACTAACCCTAACCCTAACACAAACCCTAACCCTAACCCTAACTCTAACCTTAACCCTAACCCTAACCCTAACCTTAACCCTAACCCTAACCCTCGACCTAACCCTAGCCCTAACCCTAATCCTAACGCTAACCATAACCCTAACCCTAACAAAAAACCGTATCCCTAAACCTAAATCTCACCCTAACACTAGCCTTAGCCCTAACCCTCTCACTAACTGTAACCTAACCCTAATCCTAGCCTAAACTCTATCCCTAGCCCTAACCCTAACCCAACACCTACCACTAACCGTAACGCTAACCCAAACCCTAACCAGAACCAGAACCGTAACCCTAAACCTAACCCGAGCCCTAAACCTAACCCTAGCCCTAACCCTAACCCTAAGCCTAACCCTAGCGCTAACCCTAACCCTAACCCTAAACCTAACTATAGCCTTAACCCTAACCCTAGGCCTAGACCTAACCCTACCCCTACCCCTAAACCAAACTGTAACCCTAAACTGAAACTGAACCCTAACCCTAACCCTAGCCCTAGCTCTAGTTCTAAACCTAGCCCTAAACCTTACCCTAGCCCTAGCCCTAACCCTAGACCTTACCCTAACCCAAAGCCTACCACTAACCCTAATACAAACCCTCGCCCTAACCGGAGCCCTCACCCTATACCTAACCCTAACCCTAACCCTAACCCTTGCCCTAGCCCAAGCCCTAGCCATAGCCCTAACCCTAACACTAGCCCTAGCCTTAGCCCTAACCCTTGTCCGAGCCCTAACCCTAACCATAGCCGTAACCCTACCCCTACCCTAATCCTACCCCTACCCCTTCCCATCACCCTAACCGTAGCCCTGACCCTAATGCTAACCCTGGCCCTAACACTAACCCTAACCCTCACCCTAACCCTAGTCCTGACCCTCACCCTAACCCCAACCGTAACCCTAACCCGATCTCTAACCCTAACCATAGCCCTTGCCCTAACCCTTGCCCTAGCCCTAGCCCTAGCCCTAACCCTAACCCTAACCCAAGCCCTAACCCTAGCCCTAACCCTAGCCCTTACCGTAGCCCTAGCAGTAACCCTAGCCCTAGCCTGAACACTAACCCTAACCCAAACCCTAACCCTAACCCTAACCCTAACCCTTACTCTAACCTTAACCCTAACCCTAACCCTAACCCTAACCCTCGACCTAACCCTAGCCCTAACCCTTATCCTAACGCTAACCATAACCCTAACCCTAACAAAAAACCATATCCCTAAACCTAACTCTCACCCTAACACTAGCCTTAGCCCTAACCCTCTCACTAACTGTAACCCTAACCCTAATCCTAGCCTAAACTCTATCCCTAGCCCTAACCCTAACCCAACACCTACCACTAACCCTAACGCTAACCCAAACCCTAACCGGAACCAGAACCGTAACCCTAACCCTAACCCGAGCCCTAAACCTAACCCTAGCCCTAACCCTAACCCTAAGCCTAACCCTAGCGCTAACCCTAACCCTAACCCTAAACCTAACTATAGCCTTAACCCAAACCCTAGGCCTAGACCTAACCCTACCCCTACCCCTACCCCTAAACCAAACTGTAACCCTAAACTAAAACTGAACCCTAACCCTAACCCTAGCCCTAGCTCTAGTTCTAAACCTAGCCCTAACCCTGACCCTAGCCCTAGCCCTAACCCTAGACCTTACCCTAACTCAAAGCCTACCACTAACCCTAACACAAACCCTAACGATAACCGTAGACCTAACCCTAATGCTAACCCTAGCCCTAACACTAACCAGAACCCTCAACCTAACCCTAGCCCTCACCCTATACCTAACCCTAACCCTAAACCTAACCCTTGCCCTAGCCCAAGCCCTAGCCATAGCCCTAACCCTAACACTAGCCCTAGCCTTAACCCTAACCCTTATCCGAGCCCTAACCCTAACCATAGCCATAACCCTAACCCTACCCTAATCCTACCCCGACCCCTTCCCATAACCCTAACCGTAGCCCTGACCCTAATGCTAACCCTGCCCCTAACACTAACCCTAACCCTCACCCTAACCCTAGTCCTGACCCTCACCCTAACCCCAACCGTAACCCTAACCCGATCTCTAACCCTAATCATAGCCCTTGCCCTAACCCTTGCCCTAACCCTTGCCCTAGCCCTAGCCCTAGCCCTAGCCCTAGCCCTAACCCTCACCCTAACCCTAACCCTAAGCCTAACCATAGCCCTTGCCCTAACCCTTGCCCTAGCCCTAGCCCTAAAACTAACCCTAACCCAAGCCCTAACCCTAGCCCTAACCGTAGCCCTAGCAGTAACCCTAGCCCTAGCCCGAACACTAACCCTAACCCTAACCCAAACCCTAACGCTAACCCTAACTCTAACCTTAACCCTAACCCTAACCCTAACCCTAACCCTAACCCTAACCCTAACCCTCGACCTAACCCTAGCCCTAACCCTAATCCTAACGCTAACCATAACACTAACCCTAACAAAAAACCATATCCCTAAACCTAAATCTCACCCTAACACTAGGCTTAGCCCTAACCCTCTCACTAACTGTAACCCTAACCCTAATCCTAGCCTAAACTCTATCCCTAGCCCTAACCCTAACCCAACACCTACCACTAACCCTAACGCTAACCCAAACCCTAACCAGAACCGTAACCCTAACCCTAACCCGAGCCCTAGACCTAACCCTACCCCTACCCCTACCCCTACCCCTAAACCAAACTGTAACCCTAAACTAAAACTGAACCCTAACCCTAACCTTAGCCCTAGCTCTAGTTCTACCCCTAGCCCTAACCCTTACCCTAGCCCTAGCCCTAAACCTAGACCTTACCATAACTCAAAGCCTACCACTAACCCTAACACAAATCCTAACCATAACCGTAGCCCTAACCTTAATGCTAACCCTAGCCCTAACACTAACCAGAACCCTCAACCTAACCCTAGCCCTCACCCTATACCTTACCCGAACCCTAACCCTAACCCTAACCCTAACCCTAACCTAAGCCCTAACCCTAGCCCTAACCCTAGCCCTATCCGTAACCCTAGCCCTAGCCCTAACCCTAGCCCTAGCCCTAACCCTAGTCCTTACCCTAACTCAAAGCCTACCACTAACCCTAACACAAACCCTAACCATAACCGTAGCCCTAACCCTAATGCTAACCCTAGCCCTAACACTAACCAGAACCCTCACCCTAGCCCTAGCCCTAGCCCTAACCCTAGCCCTAGCCCGAACCCTAAGCCTAAGCCTAACCCTAACCCTAACCCTAACCCTAACCCTAGCCCAAAGCATCACCCTAACGATAACCCTAATCCTAGAGCTAACCCTAACCCTAACCCTAACCCTAAACATCACCCTAGCCCTAACCCTAACCCTAACCCTTATCCTAACCCTAACCCTAACCCAAACAGTATCCCTAACCCTAAGCATAACCCTAGGCTTAGCCCTAACCCTCTCACTTACAATAACCCTAACCCTAACCCTAGCCCCAACCCTGACCCTAGCCCTAACCCTAACCCAACCCCTACCACTAACCCTAACCCTAACCCAAACCCTAACCCTAACCGTAACCCTAACCATAACCCGAGCCCTAAACCTAACCCTATCCCTAACCCTAAACGTAACCCTAGCGCTAACCCTAGCGCTAACCCTAACCCTAAACCTAACCTTAGCCCTAATTCTAACCCTAGGCCTAGCCCTAACCCTAGCCCTAGCCCTACCCTAGCCCTACCCCTAACTCAAACTGTAACCCTAAACTGAACCTGAACCCTAACGCTAGCCCTAACTCTAGCTCTAACGCATGTCCTAACCGTTACCCTAGCCCTAGCCCTAGCGCTAACACGAGCCCTAGCCCTAATCCTAACCCTAACCCTAACCCAAACCCTAACCCAAACCCTAGCCCTAACCCTAACCCAAAGCCTACCACTAAACCTAACCAAAACCCTAACCATAATCATAAACCTAACCCTAACCCTAGCCCTCACCCTAATGATAACCCTAGCCCTAACCCTAACCCTAAAACTAACCCTCACCCCTAACCTAGCCCTCACCCTCACCCTAACTCTACTCCTAACCCTAAACCTCACCGAAACCTAACCCTAGCCATAACGCTAGCCCTAACCGTAGCCCTAGCCCTAGCCCTAACCCTAACCCTAACCCTAAACCTAAACCTAAACCTAACTCTAACGCTAACGCTAACGCTAACGCCAGCCCTAACCCTAATGCTAACCCTAGCCGTAACCCTCACCCTCACCCTCACCCTAACCATAGCCCTCACACTGACCCTAACCCTAACCGTAACAATAGCCCTTGACCTAACCCTTGCCCTAGCCCTATCCCTATCCCTAGTCCTAGCCCTAGCCCTATCCCTATCCCTGTCCCTATCCCTAGTCCTAGCCCTAGCCCTAACCCTAGCCCTAGCCCTAACCCTAACCCTAACCCTAACCCTAAACATAACCCAAGCCCTAACCCTAGCCGTAGCCCTAACCCCACCCTAACCCTAACCCGAACTCTAGCCCTAACCCGAACCATAGCCCTAACCCTAACCCTAACCCTAGCCCTAGCCCTAGCCCTAGCCCTAGCCCTAGCCCTATACCTAGCCCTAGCCCGAGCCTTAACCCAAAACCTAACCCTAGCCCAGACCCTATCCCTAAACCTATCCCTACCCCTACACCTAACCCTATCCCTAACCCTAAACGTAACCCTAGCGCTAACCCTAGCGCTAACCCTAACCCTAACCCTAGCCCTAGCCCTACCCTACCCCTACCCCTAACTCAAACTGTAACCCTAAACTGAACCTGAACCCTAACGCTAGCCCTAACTCTAGCTCTAACGCATGTCCTAACCGTTACCCTAGCCCTAGTCCTAACACTAGCCCTAGCCCTAATCCTAACCCTAACCCTAACCCAAACCCTAACCCAAACCCTAGCCCTAACCCTAACCCAAAGCCTACCACTAAACCTAACCAAAACCCTAACCATAATCATAAACCTAACCCTAACCCTAGCCCTAACCCTAATGATAACCCTAGCCCTAACCCTAACCCTAAAACTAACCCTCACCCTAAACCTAGCCCTCACCCTAACCCTAACTCTACTCCTAACCCTAAACCTCACCAAACCCTAACCCTAGCCATAACGCAAGCCCTAACCGTAGCCCTAGCCCTAGCCCTAACCCTAACCCTAACCCTAACCCTAAACCTAAACCTAACTCTAATGCTAACGCTAACGCCAGCCCTATCCCTAATGCTAACCCTAGCCGTAACCCTCACCCTCACCCTAACCATAGCCCAAACACTGACCCTAAACTTAACCGTAACAATAGCCCTTGACCTAACCCTTGCCCTAGCCCTAGCCCTATCCCTAGCCCTAGTCCTATCCCTATCCCTATCCCTATCCCTATCCCTAGTCCTATCCCTATCCCTAACCCTAAACCAAGCCCAAACCCTAGCCGTAGCCCTAACCCCACCCTAACCCTAACCCGAACTCTAGCCCTAACCCGAACCCTAGCCCTAACCCTAACACTAACCCTAGCCCTAGCCCTAGCCCTATCCCTATCCCTATCCCTATCCCTATCCCTATCCCTATCCCTAGCCCTAGCCCGAGCCTTAACCCTAAACCTAACCCTAGCCCAGACCCTATCCCTAAACCTATCCCTACCCCTAAACCTAACCCTAGCCCTAGCCCTAACCCTAACCCTAACCCTAGTCCTAGCGCTAACCCTAACGCTAACCCTAACCCTAGCCCTAGCCCTAGCTTTAACCCTAGCCCTAGCCCTAAACCTAACCCCAACCCCAACCCTAACCCTAACCCAAACCATAAACCTACCCCAAACCCTAACCCTAACCCTAACCCGAACCGAACCCGAACTCAAACCCTAACCCCAACCCCAACCACAACACAACACCAACCGCAACCACAACCGTAAACCTAATCCTAACCCTAACCCTAACCCTAACCTCTACCCCAACCCTAGCCCTAACTCTAACCCTAACCCTAACCCTAACCGTAACCCTAACCGTAACCCCAAACCTAACCCTAGCCCTAGCCCTAACATTAACCCTAACCCTAGCCCTAACCCTAGACCTTACCCTAACCCAAAGCCTACCACTAACACTAATACAAACCCTAACCATAACCGTTGCCCTAACCCTAATGCTTACCCTAGCCCTAACACTAACCAGAACCCTCACCCTAACCCTAGCCCTCACCCTATACCTAACCTTAACCCTAACCCTTGCCCTAGCCCAAGACCTAGCCATAGCCCTAACCCTAACACTAGCCCTAGCCTTAGACCTAACCCTTGTCCGAACTCTAACCCTAACCATAGCCCTTGCCCTAACCCTTGACCTAGCCCTAGCCCGAGCCCTAGCCCTAGCCCTAACCCTCACCCTCACCCTAACCCTAACCCTAACCCTAACCCTAACCATAGCCCTTGCCCTAACCCTTGCCCTAGCCCTAGCCCTAGCCCTAACCCTAACCCTAACCCAAGCCCTACCCCTAGCCCTAACCCTAGCCCTAACCGTAGCCCTAGCAGTAACCCTAGCCCTAGCCCGAACACTAACCCTAACCCAAACCCTAACCCTAACCCTAACTCTAACCTTAACCCTAACCCTAACCCTAACCCTAACCCTCGACCTAACCCTAGCCCTAACCCTAATCCTAACGCTAACCATAACCCTAACCCTAACAAAAAAACATATCCCTAAACCTAAATCTCACCCTAACACTAGCCTTAGCCCTAACCCTCTCACTAACTGTAACCCTAACCCTAATCCTAGCCTAAACTCTATACCTAGCACTAACCCTAACCCAACACCTACCACTAACCCTAACCCTAACGCTAACCCAAACCCTAACCAGAACCAGAACCGTAACCCTAACCCTAACCCGAGCCCTAAACCTAACCCTACCCCTAACCCTAACCCTAAGCCTAACCCTAGCGCTAACCCTAACCCTAACCCTAAACCTAACTATAGCCTTAACCCAAACCCTAGGCCTAGACCTAACCCTACCCCTACCCCTAAACCAAACTGTAACCCTAAACTAAAACTGAACCCTAACCCTAACCCTAGCCCTAGCTCTAGTTCTAAACCTAGCCCTAACCCTGACCCTAGCCCTAGCCCTAACCCTAGACCTTACCCTAACTCAAAGCCTACCACTAACCCTAACACAAACCCTAACCATAACCGTAGCCCTAACCCTAATGCTAACCCTAGCCCTAACACTAACCAGAACCCTCACCCTAACCCTAGCCCTCAACCTATACCTAACCCGAACCCTAACCCTAACCCTAACCCTAACCTAAGCCCTAACCCTAGCCCTAACCCTAGCCCTATCCGTAGCCCTAGCCCTAGCCCTAACCCTAACCCTAGCCCTAGCCCTAACCCTAACCCTAACACTAATTCTAACCCTATCCGGAACCCGAACCCAAACTCAAACCCTAACCCCAACCCCAACCACAACACGACACCAACCACAACCCCAACCGTAACCCTCACCCTAACCTCAACCCCAACCCCAGCCCTAACCCTAACCCTAACCCTAAACCTAACCCTAGCCCTAACCCTAACTCTAACCCAAATCCTAAACCTAACCCAAACCCTAACCCTAGCCATAACCCTAACCCTAACCTTAGCCCAAACCCTAACCCTAGACCTAACCCTAACCCAAAGCCTACCACAAACCCTAACCCAAACCCTAACCATAACCATAGCCCTAACCCTGACCCTAACCGTAGCCCTAACCCTAATGCTAACCCTAGCCCTAACACTAACCCTAACCCTCACCCTAACCCTAGCCCTCACCCTAACCCTGACCCTAACCCTAACCCTAACCATAACCCTAACCATAGCCCTTGCCGTAACCCTTGCCGTAGCCCTAACCCTAGCCCTAACCCTAGTCGTAACCATAGCCCTAGCCCTAACCCTAGCCCTAGCCCGAACCCTAACCCTAACCCTAACCCTAACCCTAACCCTAACCCTAACCATAACCATAACCCTAACCCTAGACCTAACCCTAACCCTAACCCTAACCCTAACCCTAACCCTAACCCTAGCCCTAACCCTAAGCCTAACCCAAACCATATCCCTAAACCTAAGCCTAACCCTAACACTAGCCTTAGCCCTAACCCTCTCACTAACTGTAACCTAACCCTAATCATAGCCTAAACTCTATCCCTATCCCTAACCCTAACCCAACACCTACCACTAACCGTAACGCTAACCCAAACCCTAACCAGAACCAGAACCGTAACCCTAGACCTAACCCGAGCCCTAAACCTAACCCTAGCCCTAACCCTAACCCTAAGCCTAACCCTAGCGCTAACCCTAACCCTAACCCTAACCCTAAACCTAACTATAGCCTTAACCCTAACCCTAGGCCTAGACCTAACCCTACCCCTACCCCTACCCCTAAACCAAACTGTAACCCTAAACTGAAACTGAACCCTAACCCTAACCTTAGCCCTAGCTCTAGTTCTAAACCTAGCCCTAACCCTTACCCTAGCCCTAGCCCTAACCCTAGACCTTACCCTAACCCAAAGCCTACCACTAACCCTAATACAAACCCTAACCATAACTGTAGCCCTAACCCTAATGCTTACCCTAGCTCTAACACTAACCAGAACCCTCACCCTAACCCTAGCCCTCACCCTATACCTAACCCTAACCCTAACCCTAACCCTTGCCCTAGCCCAAGCCCTAGCCATAGCCCTAACCCTAACACTAGCCCTAGCCTTAGCCCTAACCCTTGTCCGAGCCCTAACCCTAACCATAGCCGTAACCCTAACCCTACCCTAATCCTACCCCTACCCCTACCCCTAACCCTAACCGTAGCCCTGACCCTAATGCTAACCCTGGCCCTAACACTAACCCTAACCCTCACGCTAACCCTAGTCCTGACCCTCACCCTAACCCCAACCATAACCCTAACCCGAACTCTAACCCTAATCATAGTCCTTGCCCTAACCCTTGCCCTAGCCCTAGCCCTAGCCCTAGCCCTAACCCTCACCCTAACCCTAACCATAACCCTAACCCTAAACCTAAACATAGCCCTTGCCCTAACCCTTGCCCTAGCCCTAGCCCTAACCCTAACCCCAACCCAAGCCCTAACCCTAGCCCTAACCCTAGCCCTAACCGTAGCCCTAGCATTAACCCTAGCCCTAGCCCGAACACTAACCCTAACCCTAACCCAAACCCTAACCCTAACCCTAACCCTAACCTTAACCCTAACCCTAACCCTAACCCTAACCCTAACCCTCGACCTAACCCTAGCCCTAACCCTAATCCTAATGCTAACCATAACCCTAACCCTAACAAAAAACCATATTCCTAAACCTAAATCTCACCCTAACACTAGCCTTAGCCCTAACCCTCTCACTAACTGTAACCCTAACCCTAATCCTAGCCCTAGCTCTAGTTCTAACCCTAGCCCTAACCCTTTCCCTAGCCCTAGCCCTAACCCTAGACCTTACCCTAGCCCTATCCGTAGCCCTAGCCCTAGCCCTAACCCTAGCCCTAGCCCGAACCCTAACCCTAACCCTAACCCTAACCCTAACCCTAACCCTAACCCTAACCCTCGACCTAACCCTAGCCCTAACCCTAATCTCAACGCTAACCATAACCCTAACCCTAACAAAAAACCATATCCCTAAACCTAAATCTCACCCTAACCCTAGCCTTAGCCCTAACCCTCTCACTAACTGTAACCCTAACCCTAATCCTAGCCCAAAACCTAACCCTAGCCCGAACCCGAACCCGAACCCTAACCCTAACCCAAACCCTAACCAATACCGTAACCCTAAACCTAACACTTACCCGAGCCCTAAACCTGAACCTAACCCTAAACCTAACCATAACCCTAACCCTAGCGCTAATCCTAACTCTAACGCTAACCCTAAACCTAACCCTAGCCCTAGCCCTAACCCTAGGCCTAGCCGTAACCATACCCCTACCCCTACCCCTGCCCCTAACCCAAACTGTAACCCTAAATTGAACCTGAACCTGAACCCTAACCCTAGCCCTAGCTCTAGCTCTAACCCTAGCCCTAACTGTTACCCTAGCCCTAGCCCTAGCCCTAACCCTAGCCCTAATCCTAGCCCGAACCCTAACCCTAACCCTAGCCCTAACCCTAACCCTAACCCTAGCCCTTACCCTAACCCTAACCCTAACCCTAACCCTAACCCTAACCCTAACCCTAACCCTAGCCCTAGCCCTAACACTAACACTAACCCTATCCCTATCCCTATCCCTATCCCTATCCCTATCCCTATCCCTATCCCAAGATTAGCCCTAGCTCTAACACTACGACTAACCCTAGCCCTACCCCTAAACCTGCCCCTAAGCCTAACCCTAACCCTACACCTAAACCTAACCCTAACCCTAACCCTAACCCTAACACTAACCCTAGCCCTAGCCCTAGCACTAACCCTAACACAAACCCTAGCCCTAGCCCTAGCCCTCGCCCTAAACCTAACCCTACCCCTAACCCTAACCCTAAGCCTAACCCTAGCGCTAACCCTAACCCTAACCCTAAACCTAACTATAGCCTTAACCCAAACCCTAGGCCTAGACCTAACCCTACCCCTACCCCTACCCCTAAACCAAACTGTAACCCTAAACTAAAACTGAACCCTAACCCTAACCCTAGCCCTAGCTCTAGTTCTAAACCTAGCCCTAACCCTGACCCTAGCCCTAGCCCTAACCCTAGACCTTACCCTAACTCAAAGCCTACCACTAACCCTAACACAAACCCTAACCATAACCGTAGCCCTAACCCTAATGCTAACCCTAGCCCTAACACTAACCAGAACCCTCACCCTAACCCTAGCCCTCAACCTATACCTAACCCGAACCCTAACCCTAACCCTAACCCTAACCCTAACCTAAGCCCTAACCCTAGCCCTAACCCTAGCCCTATCCGTAGCCCTAGCCCTAGCCCTAACCCTAACCCTAGCCCTAGCCCTAACCCTAACCCTAACACTAATTCTAACCCTATCCGGAACCCGAACCCAAACTCAAACCCTAACCCCAACCCCAACCACAACACGACACCAACCACAACCCCAACCGTAACCCTCACCCTAACCTCAACCCCAACCCCAGCCCTAACCCTAACCCTAACCCTAAACCTAACCCTAGCCCTAACCCTAACTCTAACCCAAATCCTAAACCTAACCCAAACCCTAACCCTAGCCATAACCCTAACCCTAACCTTAGCCCAAACCCTAACCCTAGACCTAACCCTAACCCAAAGCCAACCACAAACCCTAACCCAAACCCTAACCATAACCATAGCCCTAACCCTGACCCTAACCGTAGCCCTAACCCTAATGCTAACCCTAGCCCTAACACTAACCCTAACCCTCACCCTAACCCTAACCCTCACCCTAACCCTGACCCTAACCCTAACCCTAACCATAACCCTAACCATAGCCCTTGCCGTAACCCTTGCCGTAGCCCTAACCCTAGCCCTAACCCTAGTCGTAACCATAGCCCTAGCCCTAACCCTAGCCCTAGCCCGAACCCTAACCCTAACCCTAACACTAACCCTAACCCTAACCCTAACCCTAACCCTAACCCTAACCATAACCCTAACCCTAACCCTAGACCTAACCCTAACCCTAACCCTATCCCTAACCCTAGCCCTAACCCTAAGCCTAACCCAAACCATATCCCTAAACCTAAGCCTAACCCTAACACTAGCCTTAGCCCTAACCCTCTCACTAACTGTAACCTAACCCTAATCATAGCCTAAACTCTATCCCTATCCCTAACCCTAACCCAACACCTACCACTAACCGTAACGCTAACCCAAACCCTAACCAGAACCAGAACCGTAACCCAAAACCTAACCCGAGCCCTAAACCTAACCCTAGCCCTAACCCTAACCCTAAGCCTAACCCTAGCGCTAACCCTAACCCTAACCCTAAACCTAACTATAGCCTTAACCCTAACCCTAGGCCTAGACCTAACCCTACCCCTATGCCTACCCCTAAACCAAACTGTAACCCTAAACTGAAACTGAACCCTAACCCTAACCCTAGCCCTAGCTCTAGTTCTAAACCTAGCCCTAACCCTTACCCTAGCCCTAGCCCTAACCCTAGACCTTACCCTAACCCAAAGCCTACCACTAACCCTAATACCAACCCTAACCATAACCGTAGCCCTAACCCTAATGCTTACCCTAGCCCTAACACTAACCAGAACCCTCACCCTAACCCTAGCCCTCACCCTATACCTAACCCTAACCCTAACCTTAACCCTTGCCCTAGCCATAGCCCTAACCCTAACACTAGCCCTAGCCTTAGCCCTAACCCTTGTCCGAGCCCTAACCCTAACCATAGCCGTAACCCTAACCCTACCCTAATCCTACCCCTACCCCTACCCCTAACCCTAACCGTAGCCCTGACCCTAATGCTAACCCTGGCCCTAACACTAACCCTAACCCTCACGCTAACCCTAGTCCTGACCCTCACCCTAACCCCAACCATAACCCTAACCCGAACTCTAACCCTAATCATAGTCCTTGCCCTAACCCTTGCCCTAGCCCTAGCCCTAGCCCTAACCCTCACCCTAACCCTAACCCTAACCCTAACCCTAACCCTAACCCTAAACCTAAACATAGCCCTTGCCCTAACCCTTGCCCTAGCCCTAGCCCTAGCCCTAACCCTAACCCCAACCCAAGCCCTAACCCTAGCCCTAACCCTAGCCCTAACCGTAGCCCTAGCATTAACCCTAGCCCTAGCCCGAACACTAACCCTAACCCTAACCCAAACCCTAACCCTAACCCTAACCCTAACCTTAACCCTAACCCTAACCCTAACCCTAACCCTAACCCTAACCCTCGACCTAACCCTAGCCCTAACCCTAATCCTAACGCTAACCATAACCCTAACCCTAACAAAAAACCATATTCCTAAACCTAAATCTCACCCTAACACTAGCCTTAGCCCTAACCCTCTCACTAACTGTAACCCTAACCCTAATCCTAGCCCTAGCTCTAGTTCTAACCCTAGCCCTAACCCTTTCCCTAGCCCTAGCCCTAACCCTAGACGTTACCCTAGCCCTATCCGTAGCCCTAGCCCTAGCCCTAACCCTAGCCCTAGCCCGAACCCTAACCCTAACCCTAAACCTAACCCTAACCCTAGCCCAAAGCGTCACCCTAACGATAACCCTAACCCTAGACCTAACCCTAACCCTAACCCTAACCCTAAACCTCACCCTAGCCCTAACCCTAACCCTAACCCAAACCCTTACCCTAACCCTAACCCTAACCCAAACAGTATCCCTAACCCTAAGCATAACCCTAGGCTTAGCCCTAACCCTCTCACTTACAATAACCCTAACCCTAACCCTAGCCCCAACCCTGACCCTAGCCCTAACCCTAACCCAACCCCTACCACTAACCCTAACCCTAACCCTAACCATAACCGTAACCCTAACCCTAACCCGAGCCCTAAACTTAACCCTATCCCTAACCCTAAACGTAACCCTAGCGCTAACCCTAACGCTAAGCCTAAGCCTAAACCTAACCTTAGCCCTAATTCTAACCCTAGGCCTAGCCCTAACCCTAGCCCTAGCCCTACCCTACCCCTACCCCTAACTCAAACTGTAACCCTAAACTGAACCTGAACCCTAACGCTAGCCCTAAATCTAGCTCTAACGCATGTCCTAACCATTAACCTAGCCCTATCCGTAGCCCTAGCCCTAGCCCTAACCCTAGCCCTAGCCCGAACCCTAACCCTAACCCTAACCCTAACCCTAACCCTAACCCTAACCCTCGACCTAACCCTAGCCCTAACCCTAATCTCAACGCTAACCATAACCCTAACCCTAACAAAAAACCATATCCCTAAACCTAAATCTCACCCTAACCCTAGCCTTAGCCCTAACCCTCTCACTAACTGTAACCCTAACCCTAATCCTAGCCCAAAACCTAACCCTAGCCCGAACCCGAACCCGAACCCTAACCCTAACCCAAACCCTAACCAATACCGTAACCCTAAACCTAACACTAACCCGAGCCCTAAACCTGAACCTAACCCTAAACCTAACCATAACCCTAACCCTAGCGCTAATCCTAACTCTAACGCTAACCCTAAACCTAACCCTAGCCCTAGCCCTAACCCTAGGCCTAGCCGTAACCATACCCCTACCCCTACCCCTGCCCCTAACCCAAACTGTAACCCTAAATTGAACCTGAACCTGAACCCTAACCCTAGCCCTAGCTCTAGCTCTAACCCTAGCCCTAACCGTTACCCTAGCCCTAGCCCTAGCCCTAACCCTAGCCCTAATCCTAGCCCGAACCCTAACCCTAACCCTAGCCCTAACCCTAACCCTAGCCCTTACCCTAACCCTAACCCTAACCCTAACCCTAACCCTAACCCTAACCCTAGCCCTAGCCCTAACACTAACACTAACCCTATCCCTATCCCTATCCCTATCCCTATCCCTATCCCTATCCCTATCCCAAGATTAGCCCTAGCTCTAACACTACGACTAACCCTAGCCCTACCCCTAAACCTGCCCCTAAGCCTAACCCTAACCCTACACCTAAACCTAACCCTAACCCTAACCCTAACCCTAACACTAACCCTAGCCCTAGCCCTAGCACTAACCCTAACACAAACCCTAGCCCTAGCCCTAGCCCTCGCCCTAAACCTAACCCTACCCCTAACCCTAACCCTAAGCCTAACCCTAGCGCTAACCCTAACCCTAACCCTAAACCTAACTATAGCCTTAACCCAAACCCTAGGCCTAGACCTAACCCTACCCCTACCCCTACCCCTAAACCAAACTGTAACCCTAAACTAAAACTGAACCCTAACCCTAACCCTAGCCCTAGCTCTAGTTCTAAACCTAGCCCTAACCCTGACCCTAGCCCTAGCCCTAACCCTAGACCTTACCCTAACTCAAAGCCTACCACTAACCCTAACACAAACCCTAACCATAACCGTAGCCCTAACCCTAATGCTAACCCTAGCCCTAACACTAACCAGAACCCTCACCCTAACCCTAGCCCTCAACCTATACCTAACCCGAACCCTAACCCTAACCCTAACCCTAACCCTAACCTAAGCCCTAACCCTAGCCCTAACCCTAGCCCTATCCGTAGCCCTAGCCCTAGCCCTAACCCTAACCCTAGCCCTAGCCCTAACCCTAACCCTAACACTAATTCTAACCCTATCCGGAACCCGAACCCAAACTCAAACCCTAACCCCAACCCCAACCACAACACGACACCAACCACAACCCCAACCGTAACCCTCACCCTAACCTCAACCCCAACCCCAGCCCTAACCCTAACCCTAACCCTAAACCTAACCCTAGCCCTAACCCTAACTCTAACCCAAATCCTAAACCTAACCCAAACCCTAACCCTAGCCATAACCCTAACCCTAACCTTAGCCCAAACCCTAACCCTAGACCTAACCCTAACCCAAAGCCAACCACAAACCCTAACCCAAACCCTAACCATAACCATAGCCCTAACCCTGACCCTAACCGTAGCCCTAACCCTAATGCTAACCCTAGCCCTAACACTAACCCTAACCCTCACCCTAACCCTAACCCTCACCCTAACGCTGACCCTAACCCTAACCCTAACCATAACCCTAACCATAGCCCTTGCCGTAACCCTTGCCGTAGCCCTAACCCTAGCCCTAACCCTAGTCGTAACCATAGCCCTAGCCCTAACCCTAGCCCTAGCCCGAACCCTAACCCTAACCCTAACACTAACCCTAACCCTAACCCTAACCCTAACCCTAACCCTAACCATAACCCTAACCCTAACCCTAGACCTAACCCTAACCCTAACCCTAACCCTAACCCTAGCCCTAACCCTAAGCCTAAGCCTAACCCAAACCATATCCCTAAACCTAAGCCTAACCCTAACACTAGCCTTAGCCCTAACCCTCTCACTAACTGTAACCTAACCCTAATCATAGCCTAAACTCTATCCCTATCCCTAACCCTAACCCAACACCTACCACTAACCGTAACGCTAACCCAAACCCTAACCAGAACCAGAACCGTAACCCAAAACCTAACCCGAGCCCTAAACCTAACCCTAGCCCTAACCCTAACCCTAAGCCTAACCCTAGCGCTAACCCTAACCCTAACCCTAAACCTAACTATAGCCTTAACCCTAACCCTAGGCCTAGACCTAACCCTACCCCTATGCCTACCCCTAAACCAAACTGTAACCCTAAACTGAAACTGAACCCTAACCCTAACCCTAGCCCTAGCTCTAGTTCTAAACCTAGCCCTAACCCTTACCCTAGCCCTAGCCCTAACCCTAGACCTTACCCTAACCCAAAGCCTACCACTAACCCTAATACCAACCCTAACCATAACCGTAGCCCTAACCCTAATGCTTACCCTAGCCCTAACACTAACCAGAACCCTCACCCTAACCCTAGCCCTCACCCTATACCTAACCCTAACCCTAACCTTAACCCTTGCCCTAGCCATAGCCCTAACCCTAACACTAGCCCTAGCCTTAGCCCTAACCCTTGTCCGAGCCCTAACCCTAACCATAGCCGTAACCCTAACCCTACCCTAATCCTACCCCTACCCCTACCCCTAACCCTAACCGTAGCCCTGACCCTAATGCTAACCCTGGCCCTAACACTAACCCTAACCCTCACGCTAACCCTAGTCCTGACCCTCACCCTAACCCCAACCATAACCCTAACCCGAACTCTAACCCTAATCATAGTCCTTGCCCTAACCCTTGCCCTAGCCCTAGCCCTAGCCCTAACCCTCACCCTAACCCTAACCCTAACCCTAACCCTAACCCTAAACCTAAACATAGCCCTTGCCCTAACCCTTGCCCTAGCCCTAGCCCTAGCCCTAACCCTAACCCCAACCCAAGCCCTAACCCTAGCCCTAACCCTAGCCCTAACCGTAGCCCTAGCATTAACCCTAGCCCTAGCCCGAACACTAACCCTAACCCTAACCCAAACCCTAACCCTAACCCTAACCCTAACCTTAACCCTAACCCTAACCCTAACCCTAACCCTAACCCTCGACCTAACCCTAGCCCTAACCCTAATCCTAACGCTAACCATAACCCTAACCCTAACAAAAAACCATATTCCTAAACCTAAATCTCACCCTAACACTAGCCTTAGCCCTAACCCTCTCACTAACTGTAACCCTAACCCTAATCCTAGCCCTAGCTCTAGTTCTAACCCTAGCCCTAACCCTTTCCCTAGCCCTAGCCCTAACCCTAGACGTTACCCTAGCCCTATCCGTAGCCCTAGCCCTAGCCCTAACCCTAGCCCTAGCCCGAACCCTAACCCTAACCCTAAACCTAACCCTAACCCTAGCCCAAAGCGTCACCCTAACGATAACCCTAACCCTAGACCTAACCCTAACCCTAACCCTAACCCTAAACCTCACCCTAGCCCTAACCCTAACCCTAACCCAAACCCTTACCCTAACCCTAACCCTAACCCAAACAGTATCCCTAACCCTAAGCATAACCCTAGGCTTAGCCCTAACCCTCTCACTTACAATAACCCTAACCCTAACCCTAGCCCCAACCCTGACCCTAGCCCTAACCCTAACCCAACCCCTACCACTAACCCTAACCCTAACCCTAACCATAACCGTAACCCTAACCCTAACCCGAGCCCTAAACTTAACCCTATCCCTAACCCTAAACGTAACCCTAGCGCTAACCCTAACGCTAAGCCTAAGCCTAAACCTAACCTTAGCCCTAATTCTAACCCTAGGCCTAGCCCTAACCCTAGCCCTAGCCCTACCCTACCCCTACCCCTAACTCAAACTGTAACCCTAAACTGAACCTGAACCCTAACACTAGCCCTAAATCTAGCTCTAACGCATGTCCTAACCATTAACCTAGCCCTAGCCCTAGCCCTAACACTAGCCCTA
>NC_139475.1:26727500-26767500 GCF_057233095.1 Heloderma suspectum | reverse complement strand
CCTAAACCAAACTGTAACCCTAAACTGAAACTGAACCCTAACCCTAACCCTAGCCCTAGCTCTAGTTCTAAACCTAGCCCTAACCCTTACCCTAGCCCTAGCCCTAACCCTAGACCTTTCCCTAACCCAAAGCCTACCACTAACCCTAATACAAACCCTAACCATAACCGTGGCCCTAACCCTAATGCTTACCCTAGCCCTAACACTAACCAGAACCCTCACCCTAACCCTAGCCCTCACCCTATACCTAACCCTAACCCTAACCCTAACCCTTGCCCTAGCCCAAGCCCTATCCATAGCCCTAACCCTAACACTAGCCCTAGCCTTAGCCCTAACCCTTGTCCGAGCCCTAACCCTAACCATAGCCGTAACCCTAACCCTACCCTAATCCTACCCCTACCCCTTCCCATAACCCTAACCGTAGCCCTGACCCTAATGCTAACGCTGGCCCTAACACTAACCCTAACCCTCACCCTAACCCTAGTCCTGACCCTCACCCTAACCCCAACCGTAACCCTAACCCGATCTCTAACCCTAACCATAGCCCTTGCCCTAACCCTTGCCCTTGCCCTAGCCCTAGCCCTAGCCCGAGCCCTAACCCTCACCCTAACCCTAACCCTAACCCTAACCCTAACCCTAACCATAGCCCTTGCCCTAACCCTTGCCCTAGCCCTAGCCCTAGCCCTAACCCTAACCCTAACCCTAACCCAAGCCCTACCCCTAGCCCTAACCCTAGCCCTTACCGTAGCCCTAGCAGTAACCCTAGCCCTAGCCTGAACACTAACCCTAACCCAAACCCTAACCCTAACCCTAAACCTAACTCTAACCTTAACCCTAACCCTAACCCTAACCCTAACCCTAACCCTAACCCTCGACCTAACCCTAGCCCTAATCCTAATCCTAACGCTAACCATAACCCTAACCCTAACAAAAAACCATATCCCTAAACCTAACTCTCACCCTAACACTAGCCTTAGCCCTAACCCTCTCACTAACTGTAACCCTAACCCTAATCCTAGCCTAAACTCTATCCCTAGCCCTAACCCTAACCCAACACCTACCACTAACCCTAACGCTAACCCAAACCCTAACCAGAACCAGAACCGTAACCCTAACCCTAACCCGAGCCCTAAACCTAACCCTAGCCCTAACCCTAACCCTAAGCCTAACCCTAGCGCTAACCCTAACCCTAACCCTAAACCTAACTATAGCCTTAACCCAAACCCTAGGCCTAGACCTAACCCTACCCCTACCCCTACCCCTAAACCAAACTGTAACCCTAAACTAAAACTGAACCCTAACCCTAACCCTAGCCCTAGCTCTAGTTCTAAACCTAGCCCTAACCCTGACCCTAGCCCTAGCCCTAACCCTAGACCTTACCCTAACTCAAAGCCTACCACTAACCCTAACACAAACCCTAACCATAACCGTAGACCTAACCCTAATGCTAACCCTAACCCTAGCCCTAACACTAACCAGAACCCTCACCCTAACCCTAGCCCTCACCCTATACCTAACCCGAACCCTAAACCTTAACCCTAACCCTAACCCTAACCTAAGCCCTAACCCTAGCCCTAACGCTAGCCCTATACGTAGCCCTAGCCCTAGCCCTAGCCCTAACCCTAGCCCTAGCCCGAACCTGAACCCGAACCCTAACCCTAACCCTAACCCTAACCCTAGCCCAAAGCGTCACCCTAACGATAACCCTAACCCTAGACCTAACCCTAACCCTAACCCTAAACCTCACCCTAGCCCTAACCCTAACCCTAACCCTAACCCTAACTCTAACCCTAAGCATAGCCCTTGCCCTAACCCTTGCCCTAGCCCTAGCCCTAACCCTCACCCTAACCCTAACCCTAACCCTAACCCTAACCCTAACCATAGCCCTTGCCTAACCCTTGCCCTAGCCCTAGCCCTAGCCCTAGCCCTAACCCTAACCCAAGCCCTAACCCTAGCCCTAACCCTAGCCCTAACCTTAGCCCTAACTGTAGCCCTAGCAGTAACCCTAGCCCTAGCCCGAACCCTAACCCTAACCCTAACACAAACCCTAACCCTAACCCTAACTCTAACCTTAACCCTAACCCTAACCTTAACCCTAACCCTAACCCTCGACCTAACCCTAGCCCTAACCCTAATCCTAACGCTAACCATAACCCTAACCCTAACAAAAAACCGTATCCCTAAACCTAAATCTCACCCTAACACTAGCCTTAGCCCTAACCCTCTCACTAACTGTAACCTAACCCTAATCCTAGCCTAAACTCTATCCCTAGCCCTAACCCTAACCCAACACCTACCACTAACCGTAACGCTAACCCAAACCCTAACCAGAACCAGAACCGTAACCCTAAACCTAACCCGAGCCCTAAACCTAACCCTAGCCCTAACCCTAACCCTAAGCCTAACCCTAGCGCTAACCCTAACCCTAACCCTAAACCTAACTATAGCCTTAACCCTAACCCTAGGCCTAGACCTAACCCTACCCCTACCCCTAAACCAAACTGTAACCCTAAACTGAAACTGAACCCTAACCCTAACCCTAGCCCTAGCTCTAGTTCTAAACCTAGCCCTAAACCTTACCCTAGCCCTAGCCCTAACCCTAGACCTTACCCTAACCCAAAGCCTACCACTAACCCTAATACAAACCCTCGCCCTAACCGGAGCCCTCACCCTATACCTAACCCTAACCCTAACCCTAACCCTTGCCCTAGCCCAAGCCCTAGCCATAGCCCTAACCCTAACACTAGCCCTAGCCTTAGCCCTAACCCTTGTCCGAGCCCTAACCCTAACCATAGCCGTAACCCTACCCCTACCCTAATCCTACCCCTACCCCTTCCCATAACCCTAACCGTAGCCCTGACCCTAATGCTAACCCTGGCCCTAACACTAACCCTAACCCTCACCCTAACCCTAGTCCTGACCCTCACCCTAACCCCAACCGTAACCCTAACCCGATCTCTAACCCTAACCATAGCCCTTGCCCTAACCCTTGCCCTAGCCCTAGCCCTAGCCCTAACCCTAACCCTAACCCAAGCCCTAACCCTAGCCCTAACCCTAGCCCTTACCGTAGCCCTAGCAGTAACCCTAGCCCTAGCCTGAACACTAACCCTAACCCAAACCCTAACCCTAACCCTAACCCTAACCCTTACTCTAACCTTAACCCTAACCCTAACCCTAACCCTAACCCTCGACCTAACCCTAGCCCTAACCCTTATCCTAACGCTAACCATAACCCTAACCCTAACAAAAAACCATATCCCTAAACCTAACTCTCACCCTAACACTAGCCTTAGCCCTAACCCTCTCACTAACTGTAACCCTAACCCTAATCCTAGCCTAAACTCTATCCCTAGCCCTAACCCTAACCCAACACCTACCACTAACCCTAACGCTAACCCAAACCCTAACCGGAACCAGAACCGTAACCCTAACCCTAACCCGAGCCCTAAACCTAACCCTAGCCCTAACCCTAACCCTAAGCCTAACCCTAGCGCTAACCCTAACCCTAACCCTAAACCTAACTATAGCCTTAACCCAAACCCTAGGCCTAGACCTAACCCTACCCCTACCCCTACCCCTAAACCAAACTGTAACCCTAAACTAAAACTGAACCCTAACCCTAACCCTAGCCCTAGCTCTAGTTCTAAACCTAGCCCTAACCCTGACCCTAGCCCTAGCCCTAACCCTAGACCTTACCCTAACTCAAAGCCTACCACTAACCCTAACACAAACCCTAACGATAACCGTAGACCTAACCCTAATGCTAACCCTAGCCCTAACACTAACCAGAACCCTCAACCTAACCCTAGCCCTCACCCTATACCTAACCCTAACCCTAAACCTAACCCTTGCCCTAGCCCAAGCCCTAGCCATAGCCCTAACCCTAACACTAGCCCTAGCCTTAACCCTAACCCTTATCCGAGCCCTAACCCTAACCATAGCCATAACCCTAACCCTACCCTAATCCTACCCCGACCCCTTCCCATAACCCTAACCGTAGCCCTGACCCTAATGCTAACCCTGCCCCTAACACTAACCCTAACCCTCACCCTAACCCTAGTCCTGACCCTCACCCTAACCCCAACCGTAACCCTAACCCGATCTCTAACCCTAATCATAGCCCTTGCCCTAACCCTTGCCCTAACCCTTGCCCTAGCCCTAGCCCTAGCCCTAGACCTAGCCCTAGCCCTAACCCTCACCCTAACCCTAACCCTAAGCCTAACCATAGCCCTTGCCCTAACCCTTGCCCTAGCCCTAGCCCTAAAACTAACCCTAACCCAAGCCCTAACCCTAGCCCTAACCGTAGCCCTAGCAGTAACCCTAGCCCTAGCCCGAACACTAACCCTAACCCTAACCCAAACCCTAACGCTAACCCTAACTCTAACCTTAACCCTAACCCTAACCCTAACCCTAACCCTAACCCTAACCCTAACCCTAACCCTCGACCTAACCCTAGCCCTAACCCTAATCCTAACGCTAACCATAACACTAACCCTAACAAAAAAACATATCCCTAAACCTAAATCTCACCCTAACACTAGGCTTAGCCCTAACCCTCTCACTAACTGTAACCCTAACCCTAATCCTAGCCTAAACTCTATCCCTAGCCCTAACCCTAACCCAACACCTACCACTAACCCTAACGCTAACCCAAACCCTAACCAGAACCGTAACCCTAACCCTAACCCGAGCCCTAGACCTAACCCTACCCCTACCCCTACCCCTACCCCTAAACCAAACTGTAACCCTAAACTAAAACTGAACCCTAACCCTAACCTTAGCCCTAGCTCTAGTTCTACCCCTAGCCCTAACCCTTACCCTAGCCCTAGCCCTAAACCTAGACCTTACCATAACTCAAAGCCTACCACTAACCCTAACACAAATCCTAACCATAACCGTAGCCCTAACCTTAATGCTAACCCTAGCCCTAACACTAACCAGAACCCTCAACCTAACCCTAGCCCTCACCCTATACCTTACCCGAACCCTAACCCTAACCCTAACCCTAACCCTAACCTAAGCCCTAACCCTAGCCCTAACCCTAGCCCTATCCGTAACCCTAGCCCTAGCCCTAACCCTAGCCCTAGCCCTAACCCTAGACCTTACCCTAACTCAAAGCCTACCACTAACCCTAACACAAACCCTAACCATAACCGTAGCCCTAACCCTAATGCTAACCCTAGCCCTAACACTAACCAGAACCCTCACCCTAGCCCTAGCCCTAGCCCTAACCCTAGCCCTAGCCCGAACCCTAAGCCTAAGCCTAACCCTAACCCTAACCCTAACCCTAACCCTAGCCCAAAGCATCACCCTAACGATAACCCTAATCCTAGAGCTAACCCTAACCCTAACCCTAACCCTAAACATCACCCTAGCCCTAACCCTAACCCTAACCCTTATCCTAACCCTAACCCTAACCCAAACAGTATCCCTAACCCTAAGCATAACCCTAGGCTTAGCCCTAACCCTCTCACTTACAATAACCCTAACCCTAACCCTAGCCCCAACCCTGACCCTAGCCCTAACCCTAACCCAACCCCTACCACTAACCCTAACCCTAACCCAAACCCTAACCCTAACCGTAACCCTAACCATAACCCGAGCCCTAAACCTAACCCTATCCCTAACCCTAAACGTAACCCTAGCGCTAACCCTAGCGCTAACCCTAACCCTAAACCTAACCTTAGCCCTAATTCTAACCCTAGGCCTAGCCCTAACCCTAGCCCTAGCCCTACCCTAGCCCTACCCCTAACTCAAACTGTAACCCTAAACTGAACCTGAACCCTAACGCTAGCCCTAACTCTAGCTCTAACGCATGTCCTAACCGTTACCCTAGCCCTAGCCCTAGCGCTAACACGAGCCCTAGCCCTAATCCTAACCCTAACCCTAACCCAAACCCTAACCCAAACCCTAGCCCTAACCCTAACCCAAAGCCTACCACTAAACCTAACCAAAACCCTAACCATAATCATAAACCTAACCCTAACCCTAGCCCTCACCCTAATGATAACCCTAGCCCTAACCCTAACCCTAAAACTAACCCTCACCCCTAACCTAGCCCTCACCCTCACCCTAACTCTACTCCTAACCCTAAACCTCACCGAAACCTAACCCTAGCCATAACGCTAGCCCTAACCGTAGCCCTAGCCCTAGCCCTAACCCTAACCCTAACCCTAAACCTAAACCTAAACCTAACTCTAACGCTAACGCTAACGCTAACGCCAGCCCTAACCCTAATGCTAACCCTAGCCGTAACCCTCACCCTCACCCTCACCCTAACCATAGCCCTCACACTGACCCTAACCCTAACCGTAACAATAGCCCTTGACCTAACCCTTGCCCTAGCCCTATCCCTATCCCTAGTCCTAGCCCTAGCCCTATCCCTATCCCTGTCCCTATCCCTAGTCCTAGCCCTAGCCCTAACCCTAGCCCTAGCCCTAACCCTAACCCTAACCCTAACCCTAAACATAACCCAAGCCCTAACCCTAGCCGTAGCCCTAACCCCACCCTAACCCTAACCCGAACTCTAGCCCTAACCCGAACCATAGCCCTAACCCTAACCCTAGCCCTAGCCCTAGCCCTAGCCCTAGCCCTAGCCCTATACCTAGCCCTAGCCCGAGCCTTAACCCAAAACCTAACCCTAGCCCAGACCCTATCCCTAAACCTATCCCTACCCCTACACCTAACCCTATCCCTAACCCTAAACGTAACCCTAGCGCTAACCCTAGCGCTAACCCTAACCCTAAACCTAACCTTAGCCCTAATTCTAACCCTAGGCCTAGCCCTAACCCTAGCCCTAGCCCTACCCTACCCCTACCCCTAACTCAAACTGTAACCCTAAACTGAACCTGAACCCTAACGCTAGCCCTAACTCTAGCTCTAACGCATGTCCTAACCGTTACCCTAGCCCTAGTCCTAACACTAGCCCTAGCCCTAATCCTAACCCTAACCCTAACCCAAACCCTAACCCAAACCCTAGCCCTAACCCTAACCCAAAGCCTACCACTAAACCTAACCAAAACCCTAACCATAATCATAAACCTAACCCTAACCCTAGCCCTAACCCTAATGATAACCCTAGCCCTAACCCTAACCCTAAAACTAACCCTCACCCTAAACCTAGCCCTCACCCTAACCCTAACTCTACTCCTAACCCTAAACCTCACCAAACCCTAACCCTAGCCATAACGCAAGCCCTAACCGTAGCCCTAGCCCTAGCCCTAACCCTAACCCTAACCCTAACCCTAAACCTAAACCTAACTCTAATGCTAACGCTAACGCCAGCCCTATCCCTAATGCTAACCCTAGCCGTAACCCTCACCCTCACCCTAACCATAGCCCTCACACTGACCCTAAACTTAACCGTAACAATAGCCCTTGACCTAACCCTTGCCCTAGCCCTAGCCCTATCCCTAGCCCTAGTCCTATCCCTATCCCTATCCCTATCCCTATCCCTATCCCTAGTCCTATCCCTATCCCTAACCCTAACCCAAGCCCAAACCCTAGCCGTAGCCCTAACCCCACCCTAACCCTAACCCGAACTCTAGCCCTAACCCGAACCCTAGCCCTAACCCTAACACTAACCCTAGCCCTAGCCCTAGCCCTAGCCCTATCCCTATCCCTATCCCTATCCCTATCCCTATCCCTAGCCCTAGCCCGAGCCTTAACCCTAAACCTAACCCTAGCCCAGACCCTATCCCTAAACCTATCCCTACCCCTAAACCTAACCCTAGCCCTAGCCCTAACCCTAACCCTAACCCTAGTCCTAGCGCTAACCCTAACGCTAACCCTAACCCTAGCCCTAGCCCTAGCTTTAACCCTAGCCCTAGCCCTAAACCTAACCCCAACCCCAACCCTAACCCTAACCCAAACCATAAACCTACCCCAAACCCTAACCCTAACCCTAACCCGAACCGAACCCGAACTCAAACCCTAACCCCAACCCCAACCACAACACAACACCAACCGCAACCACAACCGTAAACCTAATCCTAACCCTAACCCTAACCCTAACCTCTACCCCAACCCTAGCCCTAACTCTAACCCTAACCCTAACCCTAACCGTAACCCTAACCGTAACCCCAAACCTAACCCTAGCCCTAGCCCTAACATTAACCCTAACCCTAGCCCTAACCCTAGACCTTACCCTAACCCAAAGCCTACCACTAACACTAATACAAACCCTAACCATAACCGTTGCCCTAACCCTAATGCTTACCCTAGCCCTAACACTAACCAGAACCCTCACCCTAACCCTAGCCCTCACCCTATACCTAACCTTAACCCTAACCCTTGCCCTAGCCCAAGACCTAGCCATAGCCCTAACCCTAACACTAGCCCTAGCCTTAGACCTAACCCTTGTCCGAACTCTAACCCTAACCATAGCCCTTGCCCTAACCCTTGCCCTAGCCCTAGCCCGAGCCCTAGCCCTAGACCTAACCCTCACCCTCACCCTAACCCTAACCCTAACCCTAACCCTAACCATAGCCCTTGCCCTAACCCTTGCCCTAGCCCTAGCCCTAGCCCTAACCCTAACCCTAACCCAAGCCCTACCCCTAGCCCTAACCCTAGCCCTAACCGTAGCCCTAGCAGTAACCCTAGCCCTAGCCCGAACACTAACCCTAACCCAAACCCTAACCCTAACCCTAACTCTAACCTTAACCCTAACCCTAACCCTAACCCTAACCCTCGACCTAACCCTAGCCCTAACCCTAATCCTAACGCTAACCATAACCCTAACCCTAACAAAAAAACATATCCCTAAACCTAAATCTCACCCTAACACTAGCCTTAGCCCTAACCCTCTCACTAACTGTAACCCTAACCCTAATCCTAGCCTAAACTCTATACCTAGCACTAACCCTAACCCAACACCTACCACTAACCCTAACCCTAACGCTAACCCAAACCCTAACCAGAACCAGAACCGTAACCCTAACCCTAACCCGAGCCCTAAACCTAACCCTACCCCTAACCCTAACCCTAAGCCTAACCCTAGCGCTAACCCTAACCCTAACCCTAAACCTAACTATAGCCTTAACCCAAACCCTAGGCCTAGACCTAACCCTACCCCTACCCCTAAACCAAACTGTAACCCTAAACTAAAACTGAACCCTAACCCTAACCCTAGCCCTAGCTCTAGTTCTAAACCTAGCCCTAACCCTGACCCTAGCCCTAGCCCTAACCCTAGACCTTACCCTAACTCAAAGCCTACCACTAACCCTAACACAAACCCTAACCATAACCGTAGCCCTAACCCTAATGCTAACCCTAGCCCTAACACTAACCAGAACCCTCACCCTAACCCTAGCCCTCAACCTATACCTAACCCGAACCCTAACCCTAACCCTAACCCTAACCTAAGCCCTAACCCTAGCCCTAACCCTAGCCCTATCCGTAGCCCTAGCCCTAGCCCTAACCCTAACCCTAGCCCTAGCCCTAACCCTAACCCTAACACTAATTCTAACCCTATCCGGAACCCGAACCCAAACTCAAACCCTAACCCCAACCCCAACCACAACACGACACCAACCACAACCCCAACCGTAACCCTCACCCTAACCTCAACCCCAACCCCAGCCCTAACCCTAACCCTAACCCTAAACCTAACCCTAGCCCTAACCCTAACTCTAACCCAAATCCTAAACCTAACCCAAACCCTAACCCTAGCCATAACCCTAACCCTAACCTTAGCCCAAACCCTAACCCTAGACCTAACCCTAACCCAAAGCCTACCACAAACCCTAACCCAAACCCTAACCATAACCATAGCCCTAACCCTGACCCTAACCGTAGCCCTAACCCTAATGCTAACCCTAGCCCTAACACTAACCCTAACCCTCACCCTAACCCTAGCCCTCACCCTAACCCTGACCCTAACCCTAACCCTAACCATAACCCTAACCATAGCCCTTGCCGTAACCCTTGCCGTAGCCCTAACCCTAGCCCTAACCCTAGTCGTAACCATA
This sequence comes from Heloderma suspectum, assembly GCF_057233095.1. Lineage (NCBI taxonomy): Eukaryota > Metazoa > Chordata > Lepidosauria > Squamata > Helodermatidae > Heloderma > Heloderma suspectum. Next base: position 26,757,532 of record NC_139475.1, on the reverse strand, counting down.
GCCCTAGCCCTAACCCTAGCCCTAGCCCGAACCCTAACCCTAACCCTAACACTAACCCTAACCCTAACCCTAACCCTAACCCTAACCCTAACCCTAACCCTAACCCTAACCATAACCATAACCCTAACCCTAGACCTAACCCTAACCCTAACCCTAACCCTAACCCTAACCCTAGCCCTAACCCTAAGCCTAACCCAAACCATATCCCTAAACCTAAGCCTAACCCTAACACTAGCCTTAGCCCTAACCCTCTCACTAACTGTAACCTAACCCTAATCATAGCCTAAACTCTATCCCTATCCCTAACCCTAACCCAACACCTACCACTAACCGTAACGCTAACCCAAACCCTAACCAGAACCAGAACCGTAACCCTAGACCTAACCCGAGCCCTAAACCTAACCCTAGCCCTAACCCTAACCCTAAGCCTAACCCTAGCGCTAACCCTAACCCTAACCCTAACCCTAAACCTAACTATAGCCTTAACCCTAACCCTAGGCCTAGACCTAACCCTACCCCTACCCCTACCCCTAAACCAAACTGTAACCCTAAACTGAAACTGAACCCTAACCCTAACCTTAGCCCTAGCTCTAGTTCTAAACCTAGCCCTAACCCTTACCCTAGCCCTAGCCCTAACCCTAGACCTTACCCTAACCCAAAGCCTACCACTAACCCTAATACAAACCCTAACCATAACTGTAGCCCTAACCCTAATGCTTACCCTAGCTCTAACACTAACCAGAACCCTCACCCTAACCCTAGCCCTCACCCTATACCTAACCCTAACCCTAACCCTAACCCTTGCCCTAGCCCAAGCCCTAGCCATAGCCCTAACCCTAACACTAGCCCTAGCCTTAGCCCTAACCCTTGTCCGAGCCCTAACCCTAACCATAGCCGTAACCCTAACCCTACCCTAATCCTACCCCTACCCCTACCCCTAACCCTAACCGTAGCCCTGACCCTAATGCTAACCCTGGCCCTAACACTAACCCTAACCCTCACGCTAACCCTAGTCCTGACCCTCACCCTAACCCCAACCATAACCCTAACCCGAACTCTAACCCTAATCATAGTCCTTGCCCTAACCCTTGCCCTAGCCCTAGCCCTAGCCCTAGCCCTAACCCTCACCCTAACCCTAACCATAACCCTAACCCTAAACCTAAACATAGCCCTTGCCCTAACCCTTGCCCTAGCCCTAGCCCTAACCCTAACCCCAACCCAAGCCCTAACCCTAGCCCTAACCCTAGCCCTAACCGTAGCCCTAGCATTAACCCTAGCCCTAGCCCGAACACTAACCCTAACCCTAACCCAAACCCTAACCCTAACCCTAACCCTAACCTTAACCCTAACCCTAACCCTAACCCTAACCCTAACCCTCGACCTAACCCTAGCCCTAACCCTAATCCTAACGCTAACCATAACCCTAACCCTAACAAAAAACCATATTCCTAAACCTAAATCTCACCCTAACACTAGCCTTAGCCCTAACCCTCTCACTAACTGTAACCCTAACCCTAATCCTAGCCCTAGCTCTAGTTCTAACCCTAGCCCTAACCCTTTCCCTAGCCCTAGCCCTAACCCTAGACCTTACCCTAGCCCTATCCGTAGCCCTAGCCCTAGCCCTAACCGTAGCCCTAGCCCGAACCCTAACCCTAACCCTAACCCTAACCCTAACCCTAACCCTAACCCTCGACCTAACCCTAGCCCTAACCCTAATCTCAACGCTAACCATAACCCTAACCCTAACAAAAAACCATATCCCTAAACCTAAATCTCACCCTAACCCTAGCCTTAGCCCTAACCCTCTCACTAACTGTAACCCTAACCCTAATCCTAGCCCAAAACCTAACCCTAGCCCGAACCCGAACCCGAACCCTAACCCTAACCCAAACCCTAACCAATACCGTAACCCTAAACCTAACACTAACCCGAGCCCTAAACCTGAACCTAACCCTAAACCTAACCATAACCCTAACCCTAGCGCTAATCCTAACTCTAACGCTAACCCTAAACCTAACCCTAGCCCTAGCCCTAACCCTAGGCCTAGCCGTAACCATACCCCTACCCCTACCCCTGCCCCTAACCCAAACTGTAACCCTAAACTGAACCTGAACCTGAACCCTAACCCTAGCCCTAGCTCTAGCTCTAACCCTAGCCCTAACCGTTACCCTAGCCCTAGCCCTAGCCCTAACCCTAGCCCTAATCCTAGCCCGAACCCTAACCCTAACCCTAGCCCTAACCCTAACCCTAACCCTAGCCCTTACCCTAACCCTAACCCTAACCCTAACCCTAACCCTAACCCTAACCCTAACCCTAGCCCTAGCCCTAACACTAACACTAACCCTATCCCTATCCCTATCCCTATCCCTATCCCTATCCCAAGATTAGCCCTAGCTCTAACACTACGACTAACCCTAGCCCTACCCCTAAACCTGCCCCTAAGCCTAACCCTAACCCTACACCTAAACCTAACCCTAACCCTAACCCTAACCCTAACACTAACCCTAGCCCTAGCCCTAGCACTAACCCTAACACAAACCCTAGCCCTAGCCCTAGCCCTCGCCCTAAACCTAACCCTACCCCTAACCCTAACCCTAAGCCTAACCCTAGCGCTAACCCTAACCCTAACCCTAAACCTAACTATAGCCTTAACCCAAACCCTAGGCCTAGACCTAACCCTACCCCTACCCCTACCCCTAAACCAAACTGTAACCCTAAACTAAAACTGAACCCTAACCCTAACCCTAGCCCTAGCTCTAGTTCTAAACCTAGCCCTAACCCTGACCCTAGCCCTAGCCCTAACCCTAGACCTTACCCTAACTCAAAGCCTACCACTAACCCTAACACAAACCCTAACCATAACCGTAGCCCTAACCCTAATGCTAACCCTAGCCCTAACACTAACCAGAACCCTCACCCTAACCCTAGCCCTCAACCTATACCTAACCCGAACCCTAACCCTAACCCTAACCCTAACCCTAACCTAAGCCCTAACCCTAGCCCTAACCCTAGCCCTATCCGTAGCCCTAGCCCTAGCCCTAACCCTAACCCTAGCCCTAGCCCTAACCCTAACCCTAACACTAATTCTAACCCTATCCGGAACCCGAACCCAAACTCAAACCCTAACCCCAACCCCAACCACAACACGACACCAACCACAACCCCAACCGTAACCCTCACCCTAACCTCAACCCCAACCCCAGCCCTAACCCTAACCCTAACCCTAAACCTAACCCTAGCCCTAACCCTAACTCTAACCCAAATCCTAAACCTAACCCAAACCCTAACCCTAGCCATAACCCTAACCCTAACCTTAGCCCAAACCCTAACCCTAGACCTAACCCTAACCCAAAGCCAACCACAAACCCTAACCCAAACCCTAACCATAACCATAGCCCTAACCCTGACCCTAACCGTAGCCCTAACCCTAATGCTAACCCTAGCCCTAACACTAACCCTAACCCTCACCCTAACCCTAGCCCTCACCCTAACCCTGACCCTAACCCTAACCCTAACCATAACCCTAACCATAGCCCTTGCCGTAACACTTGCCGTAGCCCTAACCCTAGCCCTAACCCTAGTCGTAACCATAGCCCTAGCCCTAACCCTAGCCCTAGCCCGAACCCTAACCCTAACCCTAACACTAACCCTAACCCTAACTCTAACCCTAACCCTAACCCTAACCCTAACCATAACCCTAACCCTAACCCTAGACCTAACCCTAACCCTAACCCTAACCCTAACCCTAGCCCTAACCCTAAGCCTAACCCAAACCATATCCCTAAACCTAAGCCTAACCCTAACACTAGCCTTAGCCCTAACCCTCTCACTAACTGTAACCTAACCCTAATCATAGCCTAAACTCTATCCCTAGCCCTAACCCTAACCCAACACCTACCACTAACCGTAACGCTAACCCAAACCCTAACCAGAACCAGAACCGTAACCCAAAACCTAACCCGAGCCCTAAACCTAACCCTAGCCCTAACCCTAACCCTAAGCCTAACCCTAGCGCTAACCCTAACCCTAACCCTAAACCTAACTATAGCCTTAACCCTAACCCTAGGCCTAGACCTAACCCTACCCCTATGCCTACCCCTAAACCAAACTGTAACCCTAAACTGAAACTGAACCCTAACCCTAACCCTAGCCCTAGCTCTAGTTCTAAACCTAGCCCTAACCCTTACCCTAGCCCTAGCCCTAACCCTAGACCTTACCCTAACCCAAAGCCTACCACTAACCCTAATACCAACCCTAACCATAACCGTAGCCCTAACCCTAATGCTTACCCTAGCCCTAACACTAACCAGAACCCTCACCCTAACCCTAGCCCTCACCCTATACCTAACCCTAACCCTAACCTTAACCCTTGCCCTAGCCATAGCCCTAACCCTAACACTAGCCCTAGCCTTAGCCCTAACCCTTGTCCGAGCCCTAACCCTAACCATAGCCGTAACCCTAACCCTACCCTAATCCTACCCCTACCCCTACCCCTAACCCTAACCGTAGCCCTGACCCTAATGCTAACCCTGGCCCTAACACTAACCCTAACCCTCACGCTAACCCTAGTCCTGACCCTCACCCTAACCCCAACCATAACCCTAACCCGAACTCTAACCCTAATCATAGTCCTTGCCCTAACCCTTGCCCTAGCCCTAGCCCTAGCCCTAGCCCTAACCCTCACCCTAACCCTAACCCTAACCCTAACCCTAACCCTAACCCTAACCCTAAACCTAAACATAGCCCTTGCCCTTGCCCTAGCCCTAGCCCTAGCCCTAGCCCTAACCCTAACCCCAACCCTCACCCTAACCCTAACCCTAACCCTAACCCTAACCCTAACCCTAAACCTAAACATAGCCCTTGCCCTAACCCTTGCCCTAGCCCTAACCCTAGCCCTAACCGTAGCCCTAGCATTAACCCTAGCCCTAGCCCGAACACTAACCCTAACCCTAACCCAAACCCTAACCCTAACCCTAACCCTAACCTTAACCCTAACCCTAACCCTAACCCTAACCCTAACCCTAACCCTCGACCTAACCCTAGCCCTAACCCTAATCCTAACGCTAACCATAACCCTAACCCTAACAAAAAACCATATTCCTAAACCTAAATCTCACCCTAACACTAGCCTTAGCCCTAACCCTCTCACTAACTGTAACCCTAACCCTAATCCTAGCCCTAGCTCTAGTTCTAACCCTAGCCCTAACCCTTTCCCTAGCCCTAGCCCTAACCCTAGACCTTACCCTAGCCCTATCCGTAGCCCTAGCCCTAACCCTAGCCCTAGCCCGAACCCTAACCCTAACCCTAAACCTAACCCTAACCCTAGCCCAAAGCGTCACCCTAACGATAACCCTAACCCTAGACCTAACCCTAACCTTAACCCTAACCCTAAACCTCACCCTAGCCCTAACCCTAACCCAAACCCTTACCCTAACCCTAACCCTAACCCAAACAGTATCCCTAACCCTAAGCATAACCCTAGGCTTAGCCCTAACCCTCTCACTTACAATAACCCTAACCCTAACCCTAGCCCCAACCCTGACCCTAGCCCTAACCCTAACCCAACCCCTACCACTAACCCTAACCCTAACCCTAACCATAACCGTAACCCTAACCCTACCCCGAGCCCTAAACTTAACCCTATCCCTAACCCTAAACGTAACCCTAGCGCTAACCCTAACGCTAAGCCTAAGCCTAAACCTAACCTTAGCCCTAATTCTAACCCTAGGCCTAGCCCTAACCCTAGCCCTAGCCCTACCCTACCCCTACCCCTAACTCAAACTGTAACCCTAAACTGAACCTGAACCCTAACGCTAGCCCTAAATCTAGCTCTAACGCATGTCCTAACCATTAACCTAGCCCTAGCCCTAGCCCTAACACTAGCCCTAGCCCTAATCCTAACCCTAACCCTAACCCAAACCCTAACCCAAACCCTAGCCCTAACCCTAACCCAAAGCCTACCACTAAACCTAACCAAAACCCTAACCATAATCATAAACCTAACCCTAACCCTAGCCCTAACCCTAATGATAACCCTAGCCCTAACCCAAACCCTAAAACTAACCCTCACCCTAAACCTAGCCCTCACCCTAACCCTAACTCTACTCCTAACCCTAAACCTCACCGAACCCTAACCCTAGGCATAACGCTAGCCCTAACCGTAGCTCTAGCCCTAGCCCTAACCCTAACCCTAACCCTAACCCTAACCATAAACCTAAACCTAACTCTAACGCTAACGCCAGCCCTAACCCTAATGCTAACCCTAGCCGTAACCCTCATCCTCACCCTCACCCTAACCATAGCCCTCACACTGACCCTAACCCTAACTGTAACAATAGCCCTCGACCTAACCCTAGCCCTAACCCTAATCCTAACGCTAACCATAACCCTAACCCTAACAAAAAAACATATCCCTAAACCTAAATCTCACCCTAACACTAGCCTTAGCCCTAACCCTCTCACTAACTGTAACCCTAACCCTAATCCTAGCCTAAACTCTATCCCTAGCCCTAACCCTAACCCAACACCTACCACTAACCGTAACCCTAACGCTAACCCAAACCCTAACCAGAACCAGAACCGTAACCCTAACCCTAACCCGAGCCCTAAACTTAACCCTAGCCCTAACCCTAACCCTAAGCCTAACCCTAGCGCTAACCCTAACCCTAACCCTAAACCTAACTATAGCCCTAACCCAAACCCTAGGCCTAGACCTACCCCTACCCCTACCCCTAAACCAAACTGTAACCCTAAACTAAAACTGAACCCTAACCCTAACCCTAGCCCTAGCTCTAGTTCTAAACCTAGCCCTAACCCTGACACTAGCCCTAGCCCTAACCCTAGACCTTACCCTAACTCAAAGCCTACCACTAACCCTAACACAAACCCTAACCATAACCGTAGCCCTAACCCTAATGCTAACCCTAGCCCTAACACTAACCAGAACCCTCACCCTAACCCTAGCCCTCACCCTATACCTAACCCGAACCATAAACCTAACCCTAACCCTAACCCTAACCTAAGACCTAACCCTAGCCCTAACCCTAGCCCTATCCGTAGCCCTAGCCCTAGCCCTAACCCTAGCCCTAGCCCGAACCCGAACCCGAACCCTAACCCTAACCCTAACCCTAACCCTAACCCTAGCCCAAAGCATCACCCTAACGATAACCCTAACCCTAGACCTAACCCTAACCCTAACCCTAACCCTAAACCTCACCCTAGCCCTAACCCTAACCCTAACCCTAACCCAAACCCTAACCCTTACCCTAACCCTAACCCTAACCCTAATCCTAACCGAAACAGTATCCCTAACCCTAACCATAACCCTAGGCTTAGCCCTAAGCCTCTCACTTACAATAACCCTAACCCTAACCCTAGCCCCAACCCTGACCCTAGCCCTAACCCTAACCCAACCCCTACCACTAACCCTAACCCTAACCCAAACCCTAACCATAACCGTAACCCTAACCCTAACCCGAGCCCTAAACCTAACGCTATCCCTAACCCTAAACGTAACCCTAGCGCTAACCCTAACGCTAACCCTAACCCTAAACCTAACAGCCCTAATTCTAACCCTAGGCCTAGCCCTAACCCTAGCCCTAGCCCTACCCTACCCCTACCCCTAACTCAAACTGTAACCCTAAACTGAACCTGAACCCTAACGCTAGCCCTAAATCTAGCTCTAACGCATGTCCTAACAGTTACCCAGCCCTAGCCCTAGCCCTAAGACTAGCCCTAGCCCTAATCCTAACCCTAACCCTAACCCTAACCCTAACCCAAGCCCTAACCCTAGCCGTAGCCCTAACCCCACCCTAACCCTAACCCGAACCCTAGCCCTAACCCGAACCCTAGCCCTAACCGTAACGCTAACCCTAGCCCTAGACCTAGCCCTAGCCCTATCCCTAGCCCTAGCCCGAGCCGTAACCCTAAACCTAACCCTAGCCCAGACCCTATCCCTAAACCTATCCCTACCCCTAAACCTAACCCTAGCCCTAACCCTACCCCTAACCCTACCCCTACCCCTAACCCTAGCCCTAGCACTAACCCTAACCCTAACCCTACCCCTAACCCTAACCCTAGCCCTAGCGCTAACCCTAACGCTAACCCTAACCCTAGCCCTAGCCCTAGCTTTAACCCTAGCCCTAGCCCTAGCCCTAGCCCTAAACCTAACCCCAACCCCAACCCTAACCCTAACCCTAACCCTAACCCTAACCCTAACCCGAACCGAACCCGAACTCAAACCCTAACCCCAACCCCAACCACAACACCAACCGCAACCACAACCGTAACCCTAAGCCTAACCCTAACCCTAACCCTAACCTCAACCACAACCCTAGCCCTAACTCTAACCCTAACCCTAACCCTAACCGTAACCCCAAACCTAACCCTAGCCCTAGCCCTAACATTAACCCTAACCCTAGCCATAGCCTTAATCCTCACCCTAACCCTAACCCAAACCCTAACCCAAACCCTAGCCCTAACCCTAACCCAAAGCCTACCACTAAACCTAACCAAAACCCTAACCATAATCATAAACCTAACCCTAACCCTAGCCCTAATCCTAATGATAACCCTAGCCCTAACCCTAACCCTAAAACTAACCCTCACCCTAAACCTAGGCCTCACCCTAACCCCAACCCTAACCCTAACCCTCACCAAGCCCTAACCCTAGCCCTAAGCCTAGCCCTAACCGTAGCCCTAGCCCCAGCCCTAACCCTAACCCTAACCCTTGCCCTAGCCCTAGCCCTAGCCCTAGCCCTAACCCTAACCCTAACCCAAGCCCTAACCCTAGCCCTAACCCTAGGCCTAACCGTAGCCCTAGCAGTAGCCCTAGCCCTAGCCCGAACACTAACCCTAACCCTAACCCAAACCCTAACCCTAACCCTAACTCTAACCTTAACCCCAACCCTAACCCTAACCCTAACCCTAACCCTAACCCTAACCCTAACCCTAACCCTCGACCTAACCCTAGCCCTAACCCTAATCCTAACGCTTACCATAACCCTAACCCTAACAAAAAACCATATCCCTAAACCTAAATCTCACCCTAACCCTAGCCTTAGCCCTAACCCTCTCACTAACTGTAACCCTAACCCTAATCCTAGCCCAAACCCTAACCCTAGCCCTAACCCAACCCCTACCACTAACCCTAACCCTAACCCAAACCCTAACCAGAACCGTAACCCTAAACCTAACACTAACCCGAGCCCTAAACCTGAACCTAACCCTAACCCTAACCATAACCCTAACCCTAGCGCTAATCCTAACTCTAACGCTAACCCTAAACCTAACCCTAGCCCTAGCCCTAACCCTAGGCCTAGCCGTAACCATACCCCTACCCCTACCCCTGCCCCTAACCCAAATTGTAACCCTAAACTGAACATGAACCTGAACCCTAACCCTAGCCCTAGCTCTAGCTCTAACCCTAGCCCTAACCGTTACCCTAGCCCTAGCCCTAGCCCTAACCCTAGCCCTAATCCTAGCCCGAACCCTAACCCTAACCCTAGCCCTAACCCTAACCCTAACCCTAGCCCTAACCCTAACCCTAACCCTAACCCTAACCCTAGCCCTAGCCCTAACACTAACACTAACCCTATCCCTATCCCTATCCCTATCCCTATTCCTATCCCTATCCCAAGCCCTAGCCCTAGCTCTAACACTACAACTAACCCTAGCCCTACCCCTAAACCTGCCCCTAAGCCTAACCCTAACCCTACACCTAAACCTAACCCTAACCCTAACCCTAACCCTAACCCTAACCCTAACCCTAACCCTAACACTAACCCTAGCCCTAGCCCTAGCCCTAGCCCTAGCCCTAACCCTAACACAAACCCTAGCCCTAGCCCTAGCCCTAGCCCTCGCCCTAAACCTAACCCTAACCCTAACCCTAACCCTAGCCCTAGCCCTAACCCTACCCTAAACCTAACCTGAACTCTAGCCCTAACCCTTGCCCTAACTCTAACCCTAACCCTAACCCTAACCCTAACCCTAACCATAGCGGTAACCCTAACACTACCCTAATCCTACCCCTACCCCTACCCCTACCCCTACCCCTAACCCTAACCGTAGCCCTGACCCTAATGCTAACCCTGGCCCTAACACTAACCCTAACCCTCACCCTAACCCTAGCCCTGACCCTCACCCTAACCCCAACCCTAACCCTAACTCTAACTCTAAGCATAGCCCTTGCCCTAACCCTTGCCCTAGCCCTAGCCCTAGCCCTAACCCTCACCCTAACCCTAACCCTAACCCTAACCCTAACCATAGCCCTTGCCTAACCCTTGCCCTAGCCCTAGCCCTAACCCTCACCCTAACCCTCACCCTAACCCTAACCCTAACCCTAACCCTAACCCTAACCCTAATCCTAACCATAGCCCTTGCCTAACCCTTGCCCTAGCCCTAGCCCTAGCCCTAACCCTAACCCAAGCCCTAACCCTAGCCCTAACCCTAGCCCTAACCTTAGCCCTAACTGTAGCCCTAGCAGTAACCCTAGCCCTAGCCCGAACACTAACCCTAACCCTAACACAAACCCTAACCCTAACCCTAACTCTAACCTTAACCCTAACCCTAACCTTAACCCTAACCCTAACCCTCGACCTAACCCTAGCCCTAACCCTAATCCTAACGCTAACCATAACCCTAACCCTAACAAAAAACCGTATCCCTAAACCTAAATCTCACCCTAACACTAGCCTTAGCCCTAACCCTCTCACTAACTGTAACCTAACCCTAATCCTAGCCTAAACTCTATCCCTAGCCCTAACCCTAACCCAACACCTACCACTAACCGTAACGCTAACCCAAACCCTAACCAGAACCAGAACCGTAACCCTAGACCTAACCCGAGCCCTAAACCTAACCCTAGCCCTAACCCTAAACCTAAGCCTAACCCTAGCGCTAACCCTAACCCTAACCCTAAACCTAACTATAGCCTTAACCCTAAGCCTAGGCCTAGACCTAACCCTACCCCTACCCCTACCCCTAAACCAAACTGTAACCCTAAACTGAAACTGAACCCTAACCCTAACCCTAGCCCTAGCTCTAGTTCTAAACCTAGCCCTAACCCTTACCCTAGCCCTAGCCCTAACCCTAGACCTTTCCCTAACCCAAAGCCTACCACTAACCCTAATACAAACCCTAACCATAACCGTAGCCCTAACCCTAATGCTTACCCTAGCCCTAACACTAACCAGAACCCTCACCCTAACCCTAGCCCTCACCCTATACCTAACCCTAACCCTAACCCTAACCGTTGCCCTAGCCCAAGCCCTAGCCATAGCCCTAACCCTAACACTAGCCCTAGCCTTAGCCCTAACCCTTGTCCGAGCCCTAACCCTAACCATAGCCGTAACCCTAACCCTACCCTAATCCTACCCCTACCCCTTCCCATAAACCTAACCGTAGCCCTGACCCTAATGCTAACCCTGGCCCTAACACTAACCCTAACCCTCACCCTAACCCTAGTCCTGACCCTCACCCTAACCCCAACCGTAACCCTAACCCGATCTCTAACCCTAACGATAGCCCTTGCCCTAACCCTTGCCCTTGCCCTAGCCCTAGCCCTAGCCCGAGCCCTAACCCTCACCCTAACCCTAACCCTAACCCTAACCCTAACCCTAACCATAGCCCTTGCCCTAACCCTTGCCCTAGCCCTAGCCCTAGCCCTAACCCTAACCCTAACCCAAGCCCTACCCCTAGCCCTAACCCTAGCCCTTACCGTAGCCCTAGCAGTAACCCTAGCCCTAGACTGAACACTAACCCTAACCCAAACCCTAACCCTAACCCTAAACCTAACTCTAACCTTAACCCTAACCCTAACCCTAACCCTAACCCTAACCCTAACCCTAACCCTAACCCTCGACCTAACCCTAGCCCTAATCCTAATCCTAACGCTAACCATAACCCTAACCCTAACAAAAAACCATATCCCTAAACCTAACTCTCACCCTAACACTAGCCTTAGCCCTAACCCTCTCACTAACTGTAACCCTAACCCTAATCCTAGCCTAAACTCTATCCCTAGCCCTAACCCTAACCCAACACCTACCACTAACCCTAACGCTAACCCAAACCCTAACCAGAACCAGAACCGTAACCCTAACCCTAACCCGAGCCCTAAACCTAACCCTAGCCCTAACCCTAACCCTAAGCCTAACCCTAGCGCTAACCCTAACCCTAACCCTAACCCTAACTATAGCCTTAACCCAAACCCTAGGCCTAGACCTAACCCTACCCCTACCCCTACCCCTAAACCACACTGTAACCCTAAACTAAAACTGAACCCTAACCCTAACCCTAGCCCTAGCTCTAGTTCTAAACCTAGCCCTAACCCTGACCCTAGCCCTAGCCCTAACCCTAGACCTTACCCTAACTCAAAGCCTACCACTAACCCTAACACAAACCCTAACCATAACCGTAGACCTAACCCTAATGCTAACCCTAACCCTAGTCCTAACACTAACCAGAACCCTCACCCTAACCCTAGCCCTCACCCTATACCTAACCCGAACCCTAAACCTTAACCCTAACCCTAACCCTAACCTAAGCCCTAACCCTAGCCCTAACGCTAGCCCTATACGTAGCCCTAGCCCTAGCCCTAGCCCTAACCCTAGCCCTAGCCCGAACCTGAACCCGAACCCTAACCCTAACCCTAACCCTAACCCTAGCCCAAAGCGTCACCCTAACGATAACCCTAACCCTAGACCTAACCCTAACCCTAAACCTCACCCTAGCCCTAACCCTAACCCTAACCCTAACCCTAACTCTAACCCTAAGCATAGCCCTTGCCCTAACCCTTGCCCTAGCCCTAGCCCTAACCCTCACCCTAACCCTAACCCTAACCCTAACCCTAACCCTAACCCTAACCCTAACCATAGCCGTTGCCTAACCCTTGCCCTAGCCCTAGCCCTAGCCCTAGCCCTAACCCTAACCCAAGCCCTAACCCTAGCCCTAACCCTAGCCCTAACCTTAGCCCTAACTGTAGCCCTAGCAGTAACCCTAGCCCTAGCCCGAACACTAACCCTAACCCTAACACAAACCCTAACCCTAACCCTAACTCTAACCTTAACCCTAACCCTAACCTTAACCCTAACCCTAACCCTCGACCTAACCCTAGCCCTAACCCTAATCCTAACGCTAACCATAACCCTAACCCTAACAAAAAACCGTATCCCTAAACCTAAATCTCACCCTAACACTAGCCTTAGCCCTAAACCTCTCACTAACTGTAACCTAACCCTAATCCTAGCCTAAACTCTATCCCTAGCCCTAACCCTAACCCAACACCTACCACTAACCGTAACGCTAACCCAAACCCTAACCAGAACCAGAACCGTAACCCTAGACCTAACCCGAGCCCTAAACCTAACCCTAGCCCTAACCCTAACCCTAAGCCTAACCCTAGCGCTAACCCTAACCCTAACCCAAACCCTAAACCTAACTATAGCCTTAACCCTAACCCTAGGCCTAGACCTAACCCTACCCCTACCCCTAAACCAAACTGTAACCCTAAACTGAAACTGAACCCTAACCCTAACCCTAGCCCTAGCTCTAGTTCTAAACCTAGCCCTAAACCTTACCCTAGCCCTAGCCCTAACCCTAGACCTTACCCTAACCCAAAGCCTACCACTAACCCTAATACAAACCCTCGCCCTAACCGGAGCCCTCACCCTATACCTAACCCTAACCCTAACCCTAACCCTTGCCCTAGCCCAAGCCCTAGCCATAGCCCTAACCCTAACACTAGCCCTAGCCTTAGCCCTAACCCTTGTCCGAGCCCTAACCCTAACCATAGCCGTAACCCTAACCCTACCCTAATCCTACCCCTACCCCTTCCCATAACCCTAACCGTAGCCCTGACCCTAATGCTAACCCTGGCCCTAACACTAACCCTAACCCTCACCCTAACCCTAGTCCTGACCCTCACCCTAACCCCAACCGTAACCCTAACCCGATCTCTAACCCTAACCATAGCCCTTGCCCTAACCCTTGCCCTAGCCCTAGCCCTAGCCCGAGCCCTAACCCTCACCCTAACCCTAACCCTAACCCTAACCCTAACCCTAACCCTAACCATAGCCCTTGCCCTAACCCTTGCCCTAGCCCTAGCCCTAGCCCTAACCCTAACCCTAACCCAAGCCCTACCCCTAGCCCTAACCCTAGCCCTTACCGTAGCCCTAGCAGTAACCCTAGCCCTAGCCTGAACACTAACCCTAACCCAAACCCTAACCCTAACCCTAACCCTTACTCTAACCTTAACCCTAACCCTAACCCTAACCCTAACCCTCAACCTAACCCTAGCCCTAACCCTAATCCTAACGCTAACCATAACCCTAACCCTAACAAAAAACCATATCCCTAAACCTAACTCTCACCCTAACACTAGCCTTAGCCCTAACCCTCTCACTAACTGTAACCCTAACCCTAATCCTAGCCTAAACTCTATCCCTAGCCCTAACCCTAACCCAACACCTACCACTAACCCTAACGCTAACCCAAACCCTAACCGGAACCAGAACCGTAACCCTAACCCTAACCCGAGCCCTAAACCTAACCCTAGCCCTAACCCTAACCCTAAGCCTAACCCTAGCGCTAACCCTAACCCTAACCCTAAACCTAACTATAGCCTTAACCCAAACCCTAGGCCTAGACCTAACCCTACCCCTACCCCTACCCCTAAACCAAACTGTAACCCTAAACTAAAACTGAACCCTAACCCTAACCCTAGCCCTAGCTCTAGTTCTAAACCTAGCCCTAACCCTGACCCTAGCCCTAGCCCTAACCCTAGACCTTACCCTAACTCAAAGCCTACCACTAACCCTAACACAAACCCTAACGATAACCGTAGACCTAACCCTAATGCTAACCCTAACCCTAGCGCTAACACTAACCAGAACCCTCACCCTAACCCTAGCCCTCACCCTATACCTAACCCGAACCCTAAACCTTAACCCTAACCCTAACCCTAACCTAAGCCCTAACCCTAGCCCGAACGCTAGCCCTATACGTAGCCCTAGCCCTAGCCCTAGCCCTAACCCTAGCCCTAGCCCGAACCCGAACCCGAACCCTAACCCTAACCCTAACCCTAACCCTAGCCCAAAGCGTCACCCTAACGATAACCCTAACCCTAGACCTAACCCTAACCCTAACCCTAAACCTCACCCTAGCCCTAACCCTAACCCTAACCCTAACCCTAACTCTAACCCTAAGCATAGCCCTTGCCCTAACCCTTGCCCTAGCCCTAGCCCTAACCCTCACCCTAACCCTAACCCTAACCCTAACCCTAACCCTAACCATAGCCCTTGCCTAACCCTTGCCCTAGCCCTAGCCCTAGCCCTAACCCTAACCCAAGCCCTAACCCTAGCCCTAACCCTAGCCCTAACCCTAGCCCTAACCTTAGCCCTAACTGTAGCCCTAGCAGTAACCCTAGCCCTAGCCCGAACACTAACCCTAACCCTAACACAAACCCTAACCCTAACCCTAACTCTAACCTTAACCCTAACCCTAACCTTAACCCTAACCCTAACCCTAACCCTAACCCTAACCCTAACCCTTAACCCTAACCCTAGGCCTAGACCTAACCCTACCCCTATGCCTACCCCTAAACCAAACTGTAACCCTAAACTGAAACTGAACCCTAACCTTAACCCTAGCCCTAGCTCTAGTTCTAAACCTAGCCCTAACCCTTACCCTAGCCCTAGCCCTAACCCTAGACCTTACCCTAACCCAAAGCCTACCACTAACCCTAATACCAACCCTAACCATAACCGTAGCCCTAACCCTAATGCTTACCCTAGCCCTAACACTAACCAGAACCCTCACCCTAACCCTAGCCCTCACCCTATACCTAACCCTAACCCTAACCTTAACCCTTGCCCTAGCCATAGCCCTAACCCTAACACTAGCCCTAGCCTTAGCCCTAACCCTTGTCCGAGCCCTAACCCTAACCATAGCCGTAACCCTAACCCTACCCTAATCCTACCCCTACCCCTACCCCTAACCCTAACCGTAGCCCTGACCCTAATGCTAACCCTGGCCCTAACACTAACCCTAACCCTCACGCTAACCCTAGTCCTGACCCTCACCCTAACCCCAACCATAACCCTAACCCGAACTCTAACCCTAATCATAGCCCTTGCCCTAACCCTTGCCCTAGCCCTAGCCCTAGCCCGAGCCCTAACCCTCACCCTAACCCTAACCCTAACCCTAACCCTAACCATAGCCCTTGCCCTAACCCTTGCCCTAGCCCTAGCCCTAGCCCTAACCCTAACCCTAACCCAAGCCCTACCCCTAGCCCTAACCCTAGCCCTTACCGGAGCCCTAGCAGTAACCCTAGCCCTAGCCTGAACACTAACCCTAACCCAAACCCTAACCCTAACCCTAAACCTAACTCTAACCTTAACCCTAACCCTAACCCTAACCCTAACCCTAACCCTCGACCTAACCCTAGCCCTAATCCTAATCCTAACGCTAACCATAACCCTAACCCTAACAAAAAACCATATCCCTAAACCTAACTCTCACCCTAACACTAGCCTTAGCCCTAACCCTCTCACTAACTGTAACCCTAACCCTAATCCTAGCCTAAACTCTATCCCTAGCCCTAACCCTAACCCAACACCTACCACTAACCCTAACGCTAACCCAAACCCTAACCAGAACCAGAACCGTAACCCTAACCCTAACCCGAGCCCTAAACCTAACCCTAGCCCTAACCCTAACCCTAAGCCTAACCCTAGCGCTAACCCTAACCCTAACCCTAAACCTAACTATAGCCTTAACCCAAACCCTAGGCCTAGACCTACCCCTACCCCTACCCCTACCCCTAAACCAAACTGTAACCCTAAACTAAAACTGAACCCTAACCCTAACCCTAGCCCTAGCTCTAGTTCTAAACCTAGCCCTAACCCTGACCCTAGCCCTAGCCCTAACCCTAGACCTTACCCTAACTCAAAGCCTACCACTAACCCTAACACAAACCCTAACCATAACTGTAGACCTAACCCTAATGCTAACCCTAACCCTAGCCCTAACACTAACCAGAACCCTCACCCTAACCATAGCCCTCACCCTATACCTAACCCGAACCCTAAACCTTAACCCTAACCCTAACCCTAACCTAAGCCCTAACCCTAGCCCTAACGCTAGCCCTATACGTAGCCCTAGCCCTAGCCCTAGCCCTAACCCTAGCCCTAGCCCGAACCCGAACCCGAACCCTAACCCTAACCCTAACCCTAACCCTAGCCCAAAGCGTCACCCTAACGATAACCCTAACCCTAGACCTAACCCTAACCCTAACCCTAAACCTCACCCTAGCCCTAACCCTAACCCTAACCCTAACCCTATCCCTAACCCTAACTCTAACCCTAAGCATAGCCCTTGCCCTAACCCTTGCCCTAGCCCTAGCCCTAACCCTAACCCTAACCCTAACCCTAACCCTAACCCTAACCCTAACCCTAACCATAGCCCTTGCCTAACCCTTGCCCTAGCCCTAGCCCTAGCCCTAACCCTAACCCAAGCCCTAACCCTAGCCCTAACCCTAGCCCTAACCTTAGCCCTAACTGTAGCCCTAGCAGTAACCCTAGCCCTAGCCCGAACACTAACCCTAACCCTAACACAAACCCTAACCCTAACCCTAACTCTAACCTTAACCCTAACCCTAACCTTAACCCTAACCCTAACCCTCGACCTAACCCTAGCCCTAACCCTAATCCTAACGCTAACCATAACCCTAACCCTAACAAAAAACCGTATCCCTAAACCTAAATCTCACCCTAACACTAGCCTTAGCCCTAACCCTCTCACTAACTGTAACCTAACCCTAATCCTAGCCTAAACTCTATCCCTAGCCCTAACCCTAACCCAACACCTACCACTAACCGTAACGCTAACCCAAACCCTAACCAGAACCAGAACCGTAACCCTAAACCTAACCCGAGCCCTAAACCTAACCCTAGCCCTAACCCTAACCCTAAGCCTAACCCTAGCGCTAACCCTAACCCTAACCCTAAACCTAACTATAGCCTTAACCCTAACCCTAGGCCTAGACCTAACCCTACCCCTACCCCTAAACCAAACTGTAACCCTAAACTGAAACTGAACCCTAACCCTAACCCTAGCCCTAGCTCTAGTTCTAAACCTAGCCCTAAACCTTACCCTAGCCCTAGCCCTAACCCTAGACCTTACCCTAACCCAAAGCCTACCACTAACCCTAATACAAACCCTCGCCCTAACCGTAGCCCTCACCCTATACCTAACCCTAACCCTAACCCTAACCCTTGCCCTAGCCCAAGCCCTAGCCATAGCCCTAACCCTAACACTAGCCCTAGCCTTAGCCCTAACCCTTGTCCGAGCCCTAACCCTAACCATAGCCGTAACCCTAACCCTACCCTAATCCTACCCCTACCCCTTCCCATAACCCTAACCGTAGCCCTGACCCTAATGCTAACCCTGGCCCTAACACTAACCCTAACCCTCACCCTAACCCTAGTCCTGACCCTCACCCTAACCCCAACCGTAACCCTAACCCGATCTCTAACCCTAACCATAGCCCTTGCCCTAACCCTTGCCCTAGCCCTAGCCCTAGCCCGAGCCCTAACCCTCACCCTAAACCTAACCCTAACCCTAACCCTAACCCTAACCCTAACCATAGCCCTTGCCCTAACCCTTGCCCTAGCCCTAGCCCTAGCCCTAACCCTAACCCTAACCCAAGCCCTACCCCTAGCCCTAACCCTAGCCCTTACCATAGCCCTAGCAGTAACCCTAGCCCTAGCCTGAACACTAACCCTAACCCAAACCCTAACCCTAACCCTAAACCTAACTCTAACCTTAACCCTAACCCTAACCCTAACCCTAACCCTAACCCTAACCCTCGACCTAACCCTAGCCCTAACCCTAATCCTAACGCTAACCATAACCCTAACCCTAACAAAAAACCATATCCCTAAACCTAACTCTCACCCTAACACTAGCCTTAGCCCTAACCCTCTCACTAACTGTAACCCTAACCCTAATCCTAGCCTAAACTCTATCCCTAGCCCTAACCCTAACCCAACACCTACCACTAACCGTAACGCTAACCCAAACCCTAACCGGAACCAGAACCGTAACCCTAACCCTAACCCGAGCCCTAAACCTAACCCTAGCCCTAACCCTAACCCTAAGCCTAACCCTAGCGCTAACCCTAACCCTAACCCTAAACCTAACTATAGCCTTAACCCAAACCCTAGGCCTAGACCTAACCCTACCCCTACCCCTACCCCTAAACCAAACTGTAACCCTAAACTAAAACTGAACCCTAACCCTAACCCTAGCCCTAGCTCTAGTTCTAAACCTAGCCCTAACCCTGACCCTAGCCCTAGCCCTAACCCTAGACCTTACCCTAACTCAAAGCCTACCACTAACCCTAACACAAACCCTAACGATAACCGTAGACCTAACCCTAATGCTAACCCTAGCCCTAACACTAACCAGAACCCTCACCCTAACCCTAGCCCTCACCATATACCTAACCCTAACCCTAAACCTAACCCTTGCCCTAGCCCAAGCCCTAGCCATAGCCCTAACCCTAACACTAGCCCTAGCCTTAACCCTAACCCTTATCCGAGCCCTAACCCTAACCATAGCCATAACCCTAACCCTACCCTAATCCTACCCCGACCCCTTCCCATAACCCTAACCGTAGCCCTGACCCTAATGCTAACCCTGCCCCTAACACTAACCCTAACCCTCACCCTAACCCTAGTCCTGACCCTCACCCTAACCCCAACCGTAACCCTAACCCGATCTCTAACCCTAATCATAGCCCTTGCCCTAACCCTTGCCCTAACCCTTGCCCTAGCCCTAGCCCTAGCCCTAGCCCTAACCCTCACCCTAACCCTAACCCTAACCCTAACCCTAACCATAGCCCTTGCCCTAACCCTTGCCCTAGCCCTAGCCCTAGCCCTAAAACTAACCTTAACCCAAGCCCTAACCCTAGCCCTAACCCTAGCCCTAACCGTAGCCCTAGCAGTAACCCTAGCCCTAGCCCGAACACTAACCCTAACCCTAACCCAAACCCTAACGCTAACCCTAACTCTAACCTTAACCCTAACCCTAACCCTAACCCTAACCCTCGACCTAACCCTAGCCCTAACCCTAATCCTAACGCTAACCATAACCCTAACCCTAACAAAAAAACATATCCCTAAACCTAAATCTCACCCTAACACTAGGCTTAGCCCTAACCCTCTCACTAACTGTAACCCTAACCCTAATCCTAGCCTAAACTCTATCCCTAGCCCTAACCCTAACCCAACACCTACCACTAACCCTAACGCTAACCCAAACCCTAACCAGAACCGTAACCCTAACCCTAACCCGAGCCCTAAACCTAACCCTAGCCCTAACCCTAACCCTAAGCCTAACCCTAGCGCTAACCCTAACCCTAACCCTAAACCTAACTTTAGCCTTAACCCTAACCCTAGGCCTAGACCGACCCCTACCCCTACCCCTACCCCTACCCCTAAACCAAACTGTAACCCTAAACTAAAACTGAACCCTAACCCTAACCTTAGCCCTAGCTCTAGTTCTACCCCTAGCCCTAACCCTTACCCTAGCCCTAGCCCTAACCCTAGACCTTACCCTAACTCAAAGCCTACCACTAACCCTAACACAAATCCTAACCATAACCGTAGCCCTAACCTTAATGCTAACCCTAGCCCTAACACTAACCAGAACCCTCAACCTAACCCTAGCACTCACCCTATACCTAACCCGAACCCTAACCCTAACCCTAACCCTAACCTAAGCCCTAACCCTAGCCCTAACCCTAGCCCTATCCGTAGCCCTAGCCCTAGCCCTAACCCTAGCCCTAGCCCTAACCCTAGACCTTACCCTAACTCAAAGCCTACCACTAACCCTAACACAAACCCTAACCATAACCGTAGCCCTAACCCTAATGCTAACCCTAGCCCTAACACTAACCAGAACCCTCACCCTAGCCCTAGCCCTAGCCCTAACCCTAGCCCTAGCCCAAACCCTAAGCCTAAGCCTAACCCTAACCCTAACCCTAACCCTAACCCTAGCCCAAAGCGTCACCCTAACGATAACCCTAACCCTAGAGCTAACCCTAACCCTAACCCTAAACATCACCCTAGCCCTAACCCTAACCCTAACCCTTACCCTAACCCTAACCCTAACCCAAACAGTATCCCTAACCCTAAGCATAACCCTAGGCTTAGCCCTAACCCTCTCACTTACAATAACCCTAACCCTAACCCTAGCCCCAACCCTGACCCTAGCCCTAACCCTAACCCAACCCCTACCACTAACCCTAACCCTAACCCAAACCCTAACCCTAACCGTAACCCTAACCATAACCCGAGCCCTAAACCTAACCCTATCCCTAACCCTAAACGTAACCCTAGCGCTAACCCTAACGCTAACCCTAACCCTAAACCTAACCTTAGCCCTAATTCTAACCCTAGGCCTAGCCCTAACCCTAGCCCTAGCCCTACCCTAGCCCTACCCCTAACTCAAACTGTAACCCTAAACTGAACCTGAACCCTAACGCTAGCCCTAACTCTAGCTCTAACGCATGTCCTAACCGTTACCCTAGCCCTAGCCCTAGCGCTAACACGAGCCCTAGCCCTAATCCTAACCCTAACCCTAACCCAAACCCTAACCCAAACCCTAGCCCTAACCCTAACCCAAAGCCTACCACTAAACCTAACCAAAACCCTAACCATAATCATAAACCTAACCCTAACCCTAGCCCTCACCCTAATGATAACCCTAGCCCTAACCCTAACCCTAAAACTAACCCTCACCCCTAACCTAGCCCTCACCCTCACCCTAACTCTACTCCTAACCCTAAACCTCACCGAACCCTAACCCTAGCCATAACGCTAGCCCTAACCGTAGCCCTAGCCCTAGCCCTAACCCTAACCCTAACCCTAACCCTAAACCTAAACCTAACTCTAACGCTAACGCTAACGCTAACGCCAGCCCTAACCCTAATGCTAACCCTAGCCGTAACCCTCACCCTCACCCTCACCCTAACCATAGCCCTCACACTGACCCTAACCCTAACCGTAACAATAGCCCTTGACCTAACCCTTGCCCTAGCCCTATCCCTATCCCTAGTCCTAGCCCTAGCCCTATCCCTATCCCTGTCCCTATCCCTAGTCCAAGCCCTAGCCCTAACCCTAGCCCTAGCCCTAACCCTAACCCTAACCCTAACCCTAAACATAACCCAAGCCCTAACCCTAGCCGTAGCCCTAACCCCACCCTAACCCTAACCCGAACTCTAGCCCTAACCCGAACCATAGCCCTAACCCTAACCCTAACCCTAGCCCTAGCCCTAGCCCTAGCCCTATACCTAGCCCTAGCCCGAGCCTTAACCCTAAACCTAACCCTAGCCCAGACCCTATCCCTAAACCTATCCCTACCCCTACACCTAACCCTATCCCTAACCCTAAACGTAACCCTAGCGCTAACCCTAGTGCTAACCCTAACCCTAAACCTAACCTTAGCCCTAATTCTAACCCTAGGCCTAGCCCTAACCCTAGCCCTAGCCCTACCCTACCCCTACCCCTAACTCAAACTGTAACCCTAAACTGAACCTAAACCCTAACGCTAGCCCTAACTCTAGCTCTAACGCATGTCCTAACCGTTACCC
The DNA here is from genome assembly GCF_057233095.1 of Heloderma suspectum. Taxonomy (NCBI): domain Eukaryota; kingdom Metazoa; phylum Chordata; class Lepidosauria; order Squamata; family Helodermatidae; genus Heloderma; species Heloderma suspectum. Next base: position 26,734,878 of record NC_139475.1, on the reverse strand, counting down.
TAGCCCTAGTCCTAACACTAGCCCTAGCCCTAATCCTAACCCTAACCCTAACCCAAACCCTAACCCTAACCCAAACCCTAGCCCTAACCCTAACCCAAAGCCTACCACTAAACCTAACCAAAACCCTAACCATAATCATAAACCTAACCCTAACCCTAGCCGTAACCCTAATGATAACCCTAGCCCTAACCCTAACCCTAAAACTAACCCTCACCCTAAACCTAGCCCTCACCCTAACCCTAACTCTACTCCTAACCCTAAACCTCACCAAACCCTAACCCTAGCCATAACGCAAGCCCTAACCGTAGGCCTAGCCCTAGCCCTAACCCTAACCCTAACCCTAACCCTAAACCTAAACCTAACTCTAATGCTAACGCTAACGCCAGCCCTATCCCTAATGCTAACCCTAGCCGTAACCCTCACCCTCACCCTAACCATAGCCCTCACACTGACCCTAAACTTAACCGTAACAATAGCCCTTGACCTAACCCTTGCCCTAGCCCTAGCCCTATCCCTAGCCCTAGTCCTATCCCTATCCCTATCCCTATCCCTATCCCTAGTCCTATCCCTAGCCCTAACCCTAACCCAAGCCCAAACCCTAGCCGTAGCCCTAACCCCACCCTAACCCTAACCCGAACTCTAGCCCTAACCCGAACCCTAGCCCTAACCCTAACACTAACCCTAGCCCTAGCCCTAGCCCTATCCCTATCCCTATCCCTATCCCTATCCCTAGCCCTAGCCCTAGCCCTAGCCCGAGCCTTAACCCTAAACCTAACCCTAGCCCAGACCCTATCCCTAAACCTATCCCTACCCCTAAACCTAACCCTAGCCCTAGCCCTAACCCCAACCCTAACCCTAGTCCTAGCGCTAACCCTAACGCTAACCCTAACCCTAGCCCTAGCCCTAGCTTTAACCCTAGCCCTAGCCCTAAACCTAACCCCAACCCCAACCCTAACCCTAACCCAAACCATAAACCTACCCCAAACCCTAACCCTAACCCTAACCCGAACCGAACCCGAACTCAAACCCTAACCCCAACCCCAACCACAACACAACACCAACCGCAACCACAACCGTAAACCTAATCCTAACCCTAACCCTAACCCTAACCTCTACCCCAACCCTAGCCCTAACTCTAACCCTAACCCTAACCGTAACCCTAACCGTAACCCCAAACCTAACCCTAGCCCTAGCCCTAACATTAACCCTAACCCTAGCCCTAACCCTAGACCTTACCCTAACCCAAAGCCTACCACTAACACTAATACAAACCCTAACCATAACCGTTGCCCTAACCCTAATGCTTACCCTAGCCCTAACACTAACCAGAACCCTCACCCTAACCCTAGCCCTCACCCTATACCTAACCTTAACCCTAACCCTTGCCCTAGCCCAAGACCTAGCCATAGCCCTAACCCTAACACTAGCCCTAGCCTTAGACCTAACCCTTGTCCGAACTCTAACCCTAAACATAGCCCTTGCCCTAACCCTTGCCCTAGCCCTAGCCCTAGCGCTAACCCTAACCCTAACCCAAGCCCTACCCCTAGCCCTAACCCTAGCCCTAACCGTAGCCCTAGCAGTAACCCTAGCCCTAGCCCGAACACTAACCCTAACCCAAACCCTAACCCTAACCCTAACCCTAACCCTAACTCTAACCTTAACCCTAACCCTAACCCTAACCCTAACCCTAACCCTCGACCTAACCCTAGCCCTAACCCTAATCCTAACGCTAACCATAACCCTAACCCTAACAAAAAAACATATCCCTAAACCTAAATCTCACCCTAACACTAGCCTTAGCCCTAACCCTCTCACTAACTGTAACCCTAACCCTAATCCTAGCCTAAACTCTATACCTAGCACTAACCCTAACCCAACACCTACCACTAACCCTAACCCTAACGCTAACCCAAACCCTAACCAGAACCAGAACCGTAACCCTAACCCTAACCCGAGCCCTAAACCTAACCCTACCCCTAACCCTAACCCTAAGCCTAACCCTAGCGCTAACCCTAACCCTAACCCTAAACCTAACTATAGCCTTAACCCAAACCCTAGGCCTAGACCTAACCCTACCCCTACCCCTACCCCTAAACCAAACTGTAACCCTAAACTAAAACTGAACCCTAACCCTAACCCTAGCCCTAGCTCTAGTTCTAAACCTAGCCCTAACCCTGACCCTAGCCCTAGCCCTAACCCTAGACCTTACCCTAACTCAAAGCCTACCACTAACCCTAACACAAACCCTAACCATAACCGTAGCCCTAACCCTAATGCTAACCCTAGCCCTAACACTAACCAGAACCCTCACCCTAACCCTAGCCCTCAACCTATACCTAACCCGAACCCTAACCCTAACCCTAACCCTAACCCTAACCTAAGCCCTAACCCTAGCCCTAACCCTAGCCCTATCCGTAGCCCTAGCCCTAGCCCTAACCCTAACCCTAGCCCTAGCCCTAACCCTAACCCTAACACTAATTCTAACCCTATCCGGAACCCGAACCCAAACTCAAACCCTAACCCCAACCCCAACCACAACACGACACCAACCACAACCCCAACCGTAACCCTCACCCTAACCTCAACCCCAACCCCAGCCCTAACCCTAACCCTAACCCTAAACCTAACCCTAGCCCTAACCCTAACTCTAACCCAAATCCTAAACCTAACCCAAACCCTAACCCTAGCCATAACCCTAACCCTAACCTTAGCCCAAACCCTAACCCTAGACCTAACCCTAACCCAAAGCCTACCACAAACCCTAACCCAAACCCTAACCATAACCATAGCCCTAACCCTGACCCTAACCGTAGCCCTAACCCTAATGCTAACCCTAGCCCTAACACTAACCCTAACCCTCACCCTAACCCTAGCCCTCACCCTAACCCTGACCCTAACCCTAACCCTAACCATAACCCTAACCATAGCCCTTGCCGTAACCCTTGCCGTAGCCCTAACCCTAGCCCTAACCCTAGTCGTAACCATAGCCCTAGCCCTAACCCTAGCCCTAGCCCGAACCCTAACCCTAACCCTAACACTAACCCTAACCCTAACCCTAACCCTAACCCTAACCCTAACCCTAACCATAACCCTAACCCTAACCCTAGACCTAACCCTAACCCTAACCCTAACCCTAACCCTAGCCCTAACCCTAAGCCTAACCCAAACCATATCCCTAAACCTAAGCCTAACCCTAACACTAGCCTTAGCCCTAACCCTCTCACTAACTGTAACCTAACCCTAATCATAGCCTAAACTCTATCCCTATCCCTAACCCTAACCCAACACCTACCACTAACCGTAACGCTAACCCAAACCCTAACCCGAACCAGAACCGTAACCCAAAACCTAACCCGAGCCCTAAACCTAACCCTAGCCCTAACCCTAACCCTAAGCCTAACCCTAGCGCTAACCCTAACCCTAACCCTAAACCTAACTATAGCCTTAACCCTAACCCTAGGCCTAGACCTAACCCTACCCCTATGCCTACCCCTAAACCAAACTGTAACCCTAAACTGAAACTGAACCCTAACCCTAACCCTAGCCCTAGCTCTAGTTCTAAACCTAGCCCTAACCCTTACCCTAGCCCTAGCCCTAACCCTAGACCTTACCCTAACCCAAAGCCTACCACTAACCCTAATACCAACCCTAACCATAACCGTAGCCCTAACCCTAATGCTTACCCTAGCCCTAACACTAACCAGAACCCTCACCCTAACCCTAGCCCTCACCCTATACCTAACCCTAACCCTAACCTTAACCCTTGCCCTAGCCATAGCCCTAACCCTAACACTAGCCCTAGCCTTAGCCCTAACCCTTGTCCGAGCCCTAACCCTAACCATAGCCGTAACCCTAACCCTACCCTAATCCTACCCCTACCCCTACCCCTAACCCTAACCGTAGCCCTGACCCTAATGCTAACCCTGGCCCTAACACTAACCCTAACCCTCACGCTAACCCTAGTCCTGACCCTCACCCTAACCCCAACCATAACCCTAACCCGAACTCTAACCCTAATCATAGTCCTTGCCCTAACCCTTGCCCTAGCCCTAGCCCTAGCCCTAACCCTTACCCTAACCCTAACCCTAACCCTAACCCTAACCCTAAACCTAAACATAGCCCTTGCCCTAACCCTTGCCCTAGCCCTAGCCCTAGCCCTAACCCTAACCCCAACCCAAGCCCTAACCCTAGCCCTAACCCTAGCCCTAACCGTAGCCCTAGCATTAACCCTAGCCCTAGCCCGAACACTAACCCTAACCCTAACCCAAACCCTAACCCTAACCCTAACCCTAACCCTAACCTTAACCCTAACCCTAACCCTAACCCTAACCCTAACCCTCGACCTAACCCTAGCCCTAACCCTAATCCTAACGCTAACCATAACCCTAACCCTAACAAAAAACCATATTCCTAAACCTAAATCTCACCCTAACACTAGCCTTAGCCCTAACCCTCTCACTAACTGTAACCCTAACCCTAATCCTAGCCCTAGCTCTAGTTCTAACCCTAGCCCTAAACCTTTCCCTAGCCCTAGCCCTAACCCTAGACGTTACCCTAGCCCTATCCGTAGCCCTAGCCCTAGCCCTAACCCTAGCCCTAGCCCGAACCCTAACCCTAACCCTAAACCTAACCCTAACCCTAGCCCAAAGCGTCACCCTAACGATAACCCTAACCCTAGACCTAACCCTAACCCTAACCCTAACCCTAAACCTCACCCTAGCCCTAACCCTAACCCTAACCCAAACCCTTACCCTAACCCTAACCCTAACCCAAACAGTATCCCTAACCCTAAGCATAACCCTAGGCTTAGCCCTAACCCTCTCACTTACAATAACCCTAACCCTAACCCTAGCCCCAACCCTGACCCTAGCCCTAACCCTAACCCAACCCCTACCACTAACCCTAACCCTAACCCTAACCATAACCGTAACCCTAACCCTAACCCGAGCCCTAAACTTAACCCTATCCCAAACCCTAAACGTAACCCTAGCGCTAACCCTAACGCTAAGCCTAAGCCTAAACCTAACCTTAGCCCTAATTCTAACCCTAGGCCTAGCCCTAACCCTAGCCCTAGCCCTACCCTACCCCTACCCCTAACTCAAACTGTAACCCTAAACTGAACCTGAACCCTAACGCTAGCCCTAAATCTAGCTCTAACGCATGTCCTAACCATTAACCTAGCCCTAGCCCTAGCCCTAACACTAGCCCTAGCCCTAATCCTAACCCTAACCCTAACCCAAACCCTAACCCAAACCCTAGCCCTAACCCTAACCCAAAGCCTACCACTAAACCTAACCAAAACCCTAACCATAATCATAAACCTAACCCTAACCCTAGCCCTAACCCTAATGATAACCCTAGCCCTAACCCAAACCCTAAAACTAACCCTCACCCTAAACCTAGCCCTCACCCTAACCCTAACTCTACTCCTAACCCTAAACCTCACCGAACCCTAACCCTAGCCATAACGCTAGCCCTAACCGTAGCTCTAGCCCTAGCCCTAACCCTAACCCTAACCCTAACCATAAACCTAAACCTAACTCTAACGCTAACGCCAGCCCTAACCCTAATGCTAACCCTAGCCGTAACCCTCATCCTCACCCTCACCCTAACCATAGCCCTCACACTGACCCTAACCCTAACTGTAACAATAGCCCTCGACCTAACCCTAGCCCTAACCCTAATCCTAACGCTAACCATAACCCTAACCCTAACAAAAAAACATATCCCTAAACCTAAATCTCACCCTAACACTAGCCTTAGCCCTAACCCTCTCACTAACTGTAACCCTAACCCTAATCCTAGCCTAAACTCTATCCCTAGCCCTAACCCTAACCCAACACCTACCACTAACCCTAACCCTAACGCTAACCCAAACCCTAACCAGAACCAGAACCGTAACCCTAACCCTAACCCAAGCCCTAAACTTAACCCTAGCCCTAACCCTAACCCTAAGCCTAACCCTAGCGCTAACCCTAACCCTAACCCTAAACCTAACTATAGCCTTAACCCAAACCCTAGGCCTAGACCTACCCCTACCCCTACCCCTACCCCTACCCCTAAACCAAACTGTAACCCTAAACTAAAACTGAACCCTAACCCTAACCCTAGCCCTAGCTCTAGTTCTAAACCTAGCCCTAACCCTGACACTAGCCCTAGCCCTAACCCTAGACCTTACCCTAACTCAAAGCCTACCACTAACCCTAACACAAACCCTAACCATAACCGTAGCCCTAACCCTAATGCTAACCCTAGCCCTAACACTAACCAGAACCCTCACCCTAACCCTAGCCCTCACCCTATACCTAACCCGAACCATAAACCTAACCCTAACCCTAACCCTAACCTAAGACCTAACCCTAGCCCTAACCCTAGCCCTATCCGTAGCCCTAGCCCTAGCCCTAACCCTAGCCCTAGCCCGAACCCGAACCCGAACCCTAACCCTAACCCTAACCCTAACCCTAACCCTAACCCTAGCCCAAAGCGTCACCCTAACGATAACCCTAACCCTAGACCTAACCCTAACCCTAACCCTAACCCTAAACCTCACCCTAGCCCTAACCCTAACCCTAACCCTAACCCTAACCCTAACCCTAACCCTAACCCTAATCCTAACCGAAACAGTATCCCTAACCCTAACCATAACCCTAGGCTTAGCCCTAAGCCTCTCACTTACAATAACCCTAACCCTAACCCTAGCCCCAACCCTGACCCTAGCCCTAACCCTAACCCAACCCCTACCACTAACCCTAACCCTAACCCAAACCCTAACCATAACCGTAACCCTAACCCTAACCCGAGCCCTAAACCTAACGCTATCCCTAACCCTAAACGTAACCCTAGCGCTAACCCTAACGCTAACCCTAACCCTAAACCTAACCTTAGCCCTAATTCTAACCCTAGGCCTAGCCCTAACCCTAGCCCTAGCCCTACCCTACCCCTACCCCTAACTCAAACTGTAACCCTAAACTGAACCTGAACCCTAACGCTAGCCCTAAATCTAGCTCTAACGCATGTCCTAACAGTTACCCAGCCCTAGCCCTAGCCCTAAGACTAGCCCTAGCCCTAATCCTAACCCTAACCCTAACCCAAGCCCTAACCCTAGCCGTAGCCCTAACCCCACCCTAACCCTAACCCGAACCCTAGCCCTAACCCGAACCCTAGCCCTAACCGTAACGCTAACCCTAGCCCTAGACCTAGCCCTAGCCCTATCCCTAGCCCTAGCCCGAGCCGTAACCCTAAACCTAACCCTAGCCCAGACCCTATCCCTAAACCTATCCCTACCCCTAAACCTAACCCTAGCCCTAACCCTAACCCTAACCCTAACCCTACCCCTAACCCTAGCCCTAGCACTAACCCTAACCCTAACCCTACCCCT
>NC_139475.1:26695000-26722500 GCF_057233095.1 Heloderma suspectum | reverse complement strand
TAATCCTAACGCTAACCATAACCCTAACCCTAACAAAAAACCGTATCCCTAAACCTAAATCTCACCCTAACACTAGCCTTAGCCCTAACCCTCTCACTAACTGTAACCTAACCCTAATCCTAGCCTAAACTCTATCCCTAGCCCTAACCCTAACCCAACACCTACCACTAACCGTAACGCTAACCCAAACCCTAACCAGAACCAGAACCGTAACCCTAAACCTAACCCGAGCCCTAAACCTAACCCTAGCCCTAACCCTAACCCTAAGCCTAACCCTAGCGCTAACCCTAACCCTAACCCTAAACCTAACTATAGCCTTAACCCTAACCCTAGGCCTAGACCTAACCCTACCCCTACCCCTAAACCAAACTGTAACCCTAAACTGAAACTGAACCCTAACCCTAACCCTAGCCCTAGCTCTAGTTCTAAACCTAGCCCTAAACCTTACCCTAGCCCTAGCCCTAACCCTAGACCTTACCCTAACCCAAAGCCTACCACTAACCCTAATACAAACCCTCGCCCTAACCGGAGCCCTCACCCTATACCTAACCCTAACCCTAACCCTAACCCTTGCCCTAGCCCAAGCCCTAGCCATAGCCCTAACCCTAACACTAGCCCTAGCCTTAGCCCTAACCCTTGTCCGAGCCCTAACCCTAACCATAGCCGTAACCCTACCCCTACCCTAATCCTACCCCTACCCCTTCCCATAACCCTAACCGTAGCCCTGACCCTAATGCTAACCCTGGCCCTAACACTAACCCTAACCCTCACCCTAACCCTAGTCCTGACCCTCACCCTAACCCCAACCGTAACCCTAACCCGATCTCTAACCCTAACCATAGCCCTTGCCCTAACCCTTGCCCTAGCCCTAGCCCTAGCCCTAACCCTAACCCTAACCCAAGCCCTAACCCTAGCCCTAACCCTAGCCCTTACCGTAGCCCTAGCAGTAACCCTAGCCCTAGCCTGAACACTAACCCTAACCCAAACCCTAACCCTAACCCTAACCCTAACCCTTACTCTAACCTTAACCCTAACCCTAACCCTAACCCTAACCCTCGACCTAACCCTAGCCCTAACCCTTATCCTAACGCTAACCATAACCCTAACCCTAACAAAAAACCATATCCCTAAACCTAACTCTCACCCTAACACTAGCCTTAGCCCTAACCCTCTCACTAACTGTAACCCTAACCCTAATCCTAGCCTAAACTCTATCCCTAGCCCTAACCCTAACCCAACACCTACCACTAACCCTAACGCTAACCCAAACCCTAACCGGAACCAGAACCGTAACCCTAACCCTAACCCGAGCCCTAAACCTAACCCTAGCCCTAACCCTAACCCTAAGCCTAACCCTAGCGCTAACCCTAACCCTAACCCTAAACCTAACTATAGCCTTAACCCAAACCCTAGGCCTAGACCTAACCCTACCCCTACCCCTACCCCTAAACCAAACTGTAACCCTAAACTAAAACTGAACCCTAACCCTAACCCTAGCCCTAGCTCTAGTTCTAAACCTAGCCCTAACCCTGACCCTAGCCCTAGCCCTAACCCTAGACCTTACCCTAACTCAAAGCCTACCACTAACCCTAACACAAACCCTAACGATAACCGTAGACCTAACCCTAATGCTAACCCTAGCCCTAACACTAACCAGAACCCTCAACCTAACCCTAGCCCTCACCCTATACCTAACCCTAACCCTAAACCTAACCCTAGCCCTAGCCCTAGCCCTAGCCCTAGCCCTAACCCTCACCCTAACCCTAACCCTAAGCCTAACCATAGCCCTTGCCCTAACCCTTGCCCTAGCCCTAGCCCTAAAACTAACCCTAACCCAAGCCCTAACCCTAGCCCTAACCGTAGCCCTAGCAGTAACCCTAGCCCTAGCCCGAACACTAACCCTAACCCTAACCCAAACCCTAACGCTAACCCTAACTCTAACCTTAACCCTAACCCTAACCCTAACCCTAACCCTAACCCTAACCCTAACCCTAACCCTCGACCTAACCCTAGCCCTAACCCTAATCCTAACGCTAACCATAACACTAACCCTAACAAAAAAACATATCCCTAAACCTAAATCTCACCCTAACACTAGGCTTAGCCCTAACCCTCTCACTAACTGTAACCCTAACCCTAATCCTAGCCTAAACTCTATCCCTAGCCCTAACCCTAACCCAACACCTACCACTAACCCTAACGCTAACCCAAACCCTAACCAGAACCGTAACCCTAACCCTAACCCGAGCCCTAGACCTAACCCTACCCCTACCCCTACCCCTACCCCTAAACCAAACTGTAACCCTAAACTAAAACTGAACCCTAACCCTAACCTTAGCCCTAGCTCTAGTTCTACCCCTAGCCCTAACCCTTACCCTAGCCCTAGCCCTAAACCTAGACCTTACCATAACTCAAAGCCTACCACTAACCCTAACACAAATCCTAACCATAACCGTAGCCCTAACCTTAATGCTAACCCTAGCCCTAACACTAACCAGAACCCTCAACCTAACCCTAGCCCTCACCCTATACCTTACCCGAACCCTAACCCTAACCCTAACCCTAACCCTAACCTAAGCCCTAACCCTAGCCCTAACCCTAGCCCTATCCGTAACCCTAGCCCTAGCCCTAACCCTAGCCCTAGCCCTAACCCTAGACCTTACCCTAACTCAAAGCCTACCACTAACCCTAACACAAACCCTAACCATAACCGTAGCCCTAACCCTAATGCTAACCCTAGCCCTAACACTAACCAGAACCCTCACCCTAGCCCTAGCCCTAGCCCTAACCCTAGCCCTAGCCCGAACCCTAAGCCTAAGCCTAAGCCTAACCCTAACCCTAACCCTAACCCTAGCCCAAAGCATCACCCTAACGATAACCCTAATCCTAGAGCTAACCCTAACCCTAACCCTAACCCTAAACATCACCCTAGCCCTAACCCTAACCCTAACCCTTATCCTAACCCTAACCCTAACCCAAACAGTATCCCTAACCCTAAGCATAACCCTAGGCTTAGCCCTAACCCTCTCACTTACAATAACCCTAACCCTAACCCTAGCCCCAACCCTGACCCTAGCCCTAACCCTAACCCAACCCCTACCACTAACCCTAACCCTAACCCAAACCCTAACCCTAACCGTAACCCTAACCATAACCCGAGCCCTAAACCTAACCCTATCCCTAACCCTAAACGTAACCCTAGCGCTAACCCTAGCGCTAACCCTAACCCTAAACCTAACCTTAGCCCTAATTCTAACCCTAGGCCTAGCCCTAACCCTAGCCCTAGCCCTACCCTAGCCCTACCCCTAACTCAAACTGTAACCCTAAACTGAACCTGAACCCTAACGCTAGCCCTAACTCTAGCTCTAACGCATGTCCTAACCGTTACCCTAGCCCTAGCCCTAGCGCTAACACGAGCCCTAGCCCTAATCCTAACCCTAACCCTAACCCAAACCCTAACCCAAACCCTAGCCCTAACCCTAACCCAAAGCCTACCACTAAACCTAACCAAAACCCTAACCATAATCATAAACCTAACCCTAACCCTAGCCCTCACCCTAATGATAACCCTAGCCCTAACCCTAACCCTAAAACTAACCCTCACCCCTAACCTAGCCCTCACCCTCACCCTAACTCTACTCCTAACCCTAAACCTCACCGAAACCTAACCCTAGCCATAACGCTAGCCCTAACCGTAGCCCTAGCCCTAGCCCTAACACTAACCCTAACCCTAAACCTAAACCTAAACCTAACTCTAACGCTAACGCTAACGCTAACGCCAGCCCTAACCCTAATGCTAACCCTAGCCGTAACCCTCACCCTCACCCTCACCCTAACCATAGCCCTCACACTGACCCTAACCCTAACCGTAACAATAGCCCTTGACCTAACCCTTGCCCTAGCCCTATCCCTATCCCTAGTCCTAGCCCTAGCCCTATCCCTATCCCTGTCCCTATCCCTAGTCCTAGCCCTAGCCCTAACCCTAGCCCTAGCCCTAACCCTAACCCTAACCCTAACCCTAAACATAACCCAAGCCCTAACCCTAGCCGTAGACCTAACCCCACCCTAACCCTAACCCGAACTCTAGCCCTAACCCGAACCATAGCCCTAACCCTAACCCTAACCCTAGCCCTAGCCCTAGCCCTAGCCCTAGCCCTATACCTAGCCCTAGCCCGAGCCTTAACCCAAAACCTAACCCTAGCCCAGACCCTATCCCTAAACCTATCCCTACCCCTACACCTAACCCTATCCCTAACCCTAAACGTAACCCTAGCGCTAACCCTAGCGCTAACCCTAACCCTAAACCTAACCTTAGCCCTAATTGTAACCCTAGGCCTAGCCCTAACCCTAGCCCTAGCCCTACCCTACCCCTACCCCTAACTCAAACTGTAACCCTAAACTGAACCTGAACCCTAACGCTAGCCCTAACTCTAGCTCTAACGCATGTCCTAACCGTTACCCTAGCCCTAGTCCTAACACTAGCCCTAGCCCTAATCCTAACCCTAACCCTAACCCAAACCCTAACCCAAACCCTAGCCCTAACCCTAACCCAAAGCCTACCACTAAACCTAACCAAAACCCTAACCATAATCATAAACCTAACCCTAACCCTAGCCCTAACCCTAATGATAACCCTAGCCCTAACCCTAACCCTAAAACTAACCCTCACCCTAAACCTAGCCCTCACCCTAACCCTAACTCTACTCCTAACCCTAAACCTCACCAAACCCTAACCCTAGCCATAACGCAAGCCCTAACCGTAGCCCTAGCCCTAGCCCTAACCCTAACCCTAACCCTAACCCTAAACCTAAACCTAACTCTAATGCTAACGCTAACGCCAGCCCTATCCCTAATGCTAACCCTAGCCGTAACCCTCACCCTCACCCTAACCATAGCCCTCACACTGACCCTAAACTTAACCGTAACAATAGCCCTTGACCTAACCCTTGCCCTAGCCCTAGCCCTATCCCTAGCCCTAGTCCTATCCCTATCCCTATCCCTATCCCTATCCCTATCCCTAGTCCTATCCCTATCCCTAACCCTAACCCAAGCCCAAACCCTAGCCGTAGCCCTAACCCCACCCTAACCCTAACCCGAACTCTAGCCCTAACCCGAACCCTAGCCCTAACCCTAACACTAACCCTAGCCCTAGCCCTAGCCCTAGCCCTATCCCTATCCCTATCCCTATCCCTATCCCTATCCCTATCCCTAGCCCTAGCCCGAGCCTTAACCCTAAACCTAACCCTAGCCCAGACCCTATCCCTAAACCTATCCCTACCCCTAAACCTAACCCTAGCCCTAGCCCTAACCCTAACCCTAACCCTAGTCCTAGCGCTAACCCTAACGCTAACCCTAACCCTAGCCCTAGCCCTAGCTTTAACCCTAGCCCTAGCCCTAAACCTAACCCCAACCCCAACCCTAACCCTAACCCAAACCATAAACCTACCCCAAACCCTAACCCTAACCCTAACCCGAACCGAACCCGAACTCAAACCCTAACCCCAACCCCAACCACAACACAACACCAACCGCAACCACAACCGTAAACCTAATCCTAACCCTAACCCTAACCCTAACCTCTACCCCAACCCTAGCCCTAACTCTAACCCTAACCCTAACCCTAACCGTAACCCTAACCGTAACCCCAAACCTAACCCTAGCCCTAGCCCTAACATTAACCCTAACCCTAGCCCTAACCCTAGACCTTACCCTAACCCAAAGCCTACCACTAACACTAATACAAACCCTAACCATAACCATTGCCCTAACCCTAATGCTTACCCTAGCCCTAACACTAACCAGAACCCTCACCCTAACCCTAGCCCTCACCCTATACCTAACCTTAACCCTAACCCTTGCCCTAGCCCAAGACCTAGCCATAGCCCTAACCCTAACACTAGCCCTAGCCTTAGACCTAACCCTTGTCCGAACTCTAACCCTAACCATAGCCCTTGCCCTAACCCTTGCCCTAGCCCTAGCCCGAGCCCTAGCCCTAGCCCTAACCCTCACCCTCACCCTAACCCTAACCCTAACCCTAACCCTAACCCTAACCATAGCCCTTGCCCTAACCCTTGCCCTAGCCCTAGCCCTAGCCCTAACCCTAACCCTAACCCAAGCCCTACCCCTAGCCCTAACCCTAGCCCTAACCGTAGCCCTAGCAGTAACCCTAGCCCTAGCCCGAACACTAACCCTAACCCAAACCCTAACCCTAACCCTAACTCTAACCTTAACCCTAACCCTAACCCTAACCCTAACCCTCGACCTAACCCTAGCCCTAACCCTAATCCTAACGCTAACCATAACCCTAACCCTAACAAAAAAACATATCCCTAAACCTAAATCTCACCCTAACACTAGCCTTAGCCCTAACCCTCTCACTAACTGTAACCCTAACCCTAATCCTAGCCTAAACTCTATACCTAGCACTAACCCTAACCCAACACCTACCACTAACCCTAACCCTAACGCTAACCCAAACCCTAACCAGAACCAGAACCGTAACCCTAACCCTAACCCGAGCCCTAAACCTAACCCTAGCCCTAACCCTAACCCTAAGCCTAACCCTAGCGCTAACCCTAACCCTAACCCTAAACCTAACTATAGCCTTAACCCAAACCCTAGGCCTAGACCTAACCCTACCCCTACCCCTAAACCAAACTGTAACCCTAAACTAAAACTGAACCCTAACCCTAACCCTAGCCCTAGCTCTAGTTCTAAACCTAGCCCTAACCCTGACCCTAGCCCTAGCCCTAACCCTAGACCTTACCCTAACTCAAAGCCTACCACTAACCCTAACACAAACCCTAACCATAACCGTAGCCCTAACCCTAATGCTAACCCTAGCCCTAACACTAACCAGAACCCTCACCCTAACCCTAGCCCTCAACCTATACCTAACCCGAACCCTAACCCTAACCCTAACCCTAACCTAAGCCCTAACCCTAGCCCTAACCCTAGCCCTATCCGTAGCCCTAGCCCTAGCCCTAACCCTAACCCTAGCCCTAGCCCTAACCCTAACCCTAACACTAATTCTAACCCTATCCGGAACCCGAACCCAAACTCAAACCCTAACCCCAACCCCAACCACAACACGACACCAACCACAACCCCAACCGTAACCCTCACCCTAACCTCAACCCCAACCCCAGCCCTAACCCTAACCCTAACCCTAAACCTAACCCTAGCCCTAACCCTAACTCTAACCCAAATCCTAAACCTAACCCAAACCCTAACCCTAGCCATAACCCTAACCCTAACCTTAGCCCAAACCCTAACCCTAGACCTAACCCTAACCCAAAGCCTACCACAAACCCTAACCCAAACCCTAACCATAACCATAGCCCTAACCCTGACCCTAACCGTAGCCCTAACCCTAATGCTAACCCTAGCCCTAACACTAACCCTAACCCTCACCCTAACCCTAGCCCTCACCCTAACCCTGACCCTAACCCTAACCCTAACCATAACCCTAACCATAGCCCTTGCCGTAACCCTTGCCGTAGCCCTAACCCTAGCCCTAACCCTAGTCGTAACCATAGCCCTAGCCCTAACCCTAGCCCTAGCCCGAACCCTAACCCTAACCCTAACACTAACCCTAACCCTAACCCTAACCCTAACCCTAACCCTAACCATAACCATAACCCTAACCCTAGACCTAACCCTAACCCTAACCCTAACCCTAACCCTAACCCTAGCCCTAACCCTAAGCCTAACCCAAACCATATCCCTAAACCTAAGCCTAACCCTAACACTAGCCTTAGCCCTAACCCTCTCACTAACTGTAACCTAACCCTAATCATAGCCTAAACTCTATCCCTATCCCTAACCCTAACCCAACACCTACCACTAACCGTAACGCTAACCCAAACCCTAACCAGAACCAGAACCGTAACCCTAGACCTAACCCGAGCCCTAAACCTAACCCTAGCCCTAACCCTAACCCTAAGCCTAACCCTAGCGCTAACCCTAACCCTAACCCTAACCCTAAACCTAACTATAGCCTTAACCCTAACCCTAGGCCTAGACCTAACCCTACCCCTACCCCTACCCCTAAACCAAACTGTAACCCTAAACTGAAACTGAACCCTAACCCTAACCTTAGCCCTAGCTCTAGTTCTAAACCTAGCCCTAACCCTTACCCTAGCCCTAGCCCTAACCCTAGACCTTACCCTAACCCAAAGCCTACCACTAACCCTAATACAAACCCTAACCATAACTGTAGCCCTAACCCTAATGCTTACCCTAGCTCTAACACTAACCAGAACCCTCACCCTAACCCTAGCCCTCACCCTATACCTAACCCTAACCCTAACCCTAACCCTTGCCCTAGCCCAAGCCCTAGCCATAGCCCTAACCCTAACACTAGCCCTAGCCTTAGCCCTAACCCTTGTCCGAGCCCTAACCCTAACCATAGCCGTAACCCTAACCCTACCCTAATCCTACCCCTACCCCTACCCCTAACCCTAACCGTAGCCCTGACCCTAATGCTAACCCTGGCCCTAACACTAACCCTAACCCTCACGCTAACCCTAGTCCTGACCCTCACCCTAACCCCAACCATAACCCTAACCCGAACTCTAACCCTAATCATAGTCCTTGCCCTAACCCTTGCCCTAGCCCTAGCCCTAGCCCTAGCCCTAACCCTCACCCTAACCCTAACCATAACCCTAACCCTAAACCTAAACATAGCCCTTGCCCTAACCCTTGCCCTAGCCCTAGCCCTAACCCTAACCCCAACCCAAGCCCTAACCCTAGCCCTAACCCTAGCCCTAACCGTAGCCCTAGCATTAACCCTAGCCCTAGCCCGAACACTAACCCTAACCCTAACCCAAACCCTAACCCTAACCCTAACCCTAACCTTAACCCTAACCCTAACCCTAACCCTAACCCTAACCCTCGACCTAACCCTAGCCCTAACCCTAATCCTAACGCTAACCATAACCCTAACCCTAACAAAAAACCATATTCCTAAACCTAAATCTCACCCTAACACTAGCCTTAGCCCTAACCCTCTCACTAACTGTAACCCTAACCCTAATCCTAGCCCTAGCTCTAGTTCTAACCCTAGCCCTAACCCTTTCCCTAGCCCTAGCCCTAACCCTAGACCTTACCCTAGCCCTATCCGTAGCCCTAGCCCTAGCCCTAACCCTAGCCCTAGCCCGAACCCTAACCCTAACCCTAACCCTAACCCTAACCCTAACCCTAACCCTAACCCTCGACCTAACCCTAGCCCTAACCCTAATCTCAACGCTAACCATAACCCTAACCCTAACAAAAAACCATATCCCTAAACCTAAATCTCACCCTAACCCTAGCCTTAGCCCTAACCCTCTCACTAACTGTAACCCTAACCCTAATCCTAGCCCAAAACCTAACCCTAGCCCGAACCCGAACCCGAACCCTAACCCTAACCCAAACCCTAACCAATACCGTAACCCTAAACCTAACACTAACCCGAGCCCTAAACCTGAACCTAACCCTAAACCTAACCATAACCCTAACCCTAGCGCTAATCCTAACTCTAACGCTAACCCTAAACCTAACCCTAGCCCTAGCCCTAACCCTAGGCCTAGCCGTAACCATACCCCTACCCCTACCCCTGCCCCTAACCCAAACTGTAACCCTAAACTGAACCTGAACCTGAACCCTAACCCTAGCCCTAGCTCTAGCTCTAACCCTAGCCCTAACCGTTACCCTAGCCCTAGCCCTAGCCCTAACCCTAGCCCTAATCCTAGCCCGAACCCTAACCCTAACCCTAGCCCTAACCCTAACCCTAACCCTAGCCCTTACCCTAACCCTAACCCTAACCCTAACCCTAACCCTAACCCTAACCCTAACCCTAACCCTAGCCCTAGCCCTAACACTAACACTAACCCTATCCCTATCCCTATCCCTATCCCTATCCCTATCCCTATCCCTATCCCAAGATTAGCCCTAGCTCTAACACTACGACTAACCCTAGCCCTACCCCTAAACCTGCCCCTAAGCCTAACCCTAACCCTACACCTAAACCTAACCCTAACCCTAACCCTAACCCTAACACTAACCCTAGCCCTAGCCCTAGCACTAACCCTAACACAAACCCTAGCCCTAGCCCTAGCCCTCGCCCTAAACCTAACCCTACCCCTAACCCTAACCCTAAGCCTAACCCTAGCGCTAACCCTAACCCTAACCCTAAACCTAACTATAGCCTTAACCCAAACCCTAGGCCTAGACCTAACCCTACCCCTACCCCTACCCCTAAACCAAACTGTAACCCTAAACTAAAACTGAACCCTAACCCTAACCCTAGCCCTAGCTCTAGTTCTAAACCTAGCCCTAACCCTGACCCTAGCCCTAGCCCTAACCCTAGACCTTACCCTAACTCAAAGCCTACCACTAACCCTAACACAAACCCTAACCATAACCGTAGCCCTAACCCTAATGCTAACCCTAGCCCTAACACTAACCAGAACCCTCACCCTAACCCTAGCCCTCAACCTATACCTAACCCGAACCCTAACCCTAACCCTAACCCTAACCCTAACCTAAGCCCTAACCCTAGCCCTAACCCTAGCCCTATCCGTAGCCCTAGCCCTAGCCCTAACCCTAACCCTAGCCCTAGCCCTAACCCTAACCCTAACACTAATTCTAACCCTATCCGGAACCCGAACCCAAACTCAAACCCTAACCCCAACCCCAACCACAACACGACACCAACCACAACCCCAACCGTAACCCTCACCCTAACCTCAACCCCAACCCCAGCCCTAACCCTAACCCTAACCCTAAACCTAACCCTAGCCCTAACCCTAACTCTAACCCAAATCCTAAACCTAACCCAAACCCTAACCCTAGCCATAACCCTAACCCTAACCTTAGCCCAAACCCTAACCCTAGACCTAACCCTAACCCAAAGCCAACCACAAACCCTAACCCAAACCCTAACCATAACCATAGCCCTAACCCTGACCCTAACCGTAGCCCTAACCCTAATGCTAACCCTAGCCCTAACACTAACCCTAACCCTCACCCTAACCCTAGCCCTCACCCTAACCCTGACCCTAACCCTAACCCTAACCATAACCCTAACCATAGCCCTTGCCGTAACACTTGCCGTAGCCCTAACCCTAGCCCTAACCCTAGTCGTAACCATAGCCCTAGCCCTAACCCTAGCCCTAGCCCGAACCCTAACCCTAACCCTAACACTAACCCTAACCCTAACCCTAACCCTAACCCTAACCCTAACCATAACCCTAACCCTAACCCTAGACCTAACCCTAACCCTAACCCTAACCCTAACCCTAGCCCTAACCCTAAGCCTAACCCAAACCATATCCCTAAACCTAAGCCTAACCCTAACACTAGCCTTAGCCCTAACCCTCTCACTAACTGTAACCTAACCCTAATCATAGCCTAAACTCTATCCCTATCCCTAACCCTAACCCAACACCTACCACTAACCGTAACGCTAACCCAAACCCTAACCAGAACCAGAACCGTAACCCAAAACCTAACCCGAGCCCTAAACCTAACCCTAGCCCTAACCCTAACCCTAAGCCTAACCCTAGCGCTAACCCTAACCCTAACCCTAAACCTAACTATAGCCTTAACCCTAACCCTAGGCCTAGACCTAACCCTACCCCTATGCCTACCCCTAAACCAAACTGTAACCCTAAACTGAAACTGAACCCTAACCCTAACCCTAGCCCTAGCTCTAGTTCTAAACCTAGCCCTAACCCTTACCCTAGCCCTAGCCCTAACCCTAGACCTTACCCTAACCCAAAGCCTACCACTAACCCTAATACCAACCCTAACCATAACCGTAGCCCTAACCCTAATGCTTACCCTAGCCCTAACACTAACCAGAACCCTCACCCTAACCCTAGCCCTCACCCTATACCTAACCCTAACCCTAACCTTAACCCTTGCCCTAGCCATAGCCCTAACCCTAACACTAGCCCTAGCCTTAGCCCTAACCCTTGTCCGAGCCCTAACCCTAACCATAGCCGTAACCCTAACCCTACCCTAATCCTACCCCTACCCCTACCCCTAACCCTAACCGTAGCCCTGACCCTAATGCTAACCCTGGCCCTAACACTAACCCTAACCCTCACGCTAACCCTAGTCCTGACCCTCACCCTAACCCCAACCATAACCCTAACCCGAACTCTAACCCTAATCATAGTCCTTGCCCTAACCCTTGCCCTAGCCCTAGCCCTAGCCCTAGCCCTAACCCTCACCCTAACCCTAACCCTAACCCTAACCCTAACCCTAAACCTAAACATAGCCCTTGCCCTAACCCTTGCCCTAGCCCTAGCCCTAGCCCTAACCCTAACCCCAACCCAAGCCCTAACCCTAGCCCTAACCCTAGCCCTAACCGTAGCCCTAGCATTAACCCTAGCCCTAGCCCGAACACTAACCCTAACCCTAACCCAAACCCTAACCCTAACCCTAACCCTAACCTTAACCCTAACCCTAACCCTAACCCTAACCCTAACCCTAACCCTCGACCTAACCCTAGCCCTAACCCTAATCCTAACGCTAACCATAACCCTAACCCTAACAAAAAACCATATTCCTAAACCTAAATCTCACCCTAACACTAGCCTTAGCCCTAACCCTCTCACTAACTGTAACCCTAACCCTAATCCTAGCCCTAGCTCTAGTTCTAACCCTAGCCCTAACCCTTTCCCTAGCCCTAGCCCTAACCCTAGACCTTACCCTAGCCCTATCCGTAGCCCTAGCCCTAACCCTAGCCCTAGCCCGAACCCTAACCCTAACCCTAAACCTAACCCTAACCCTAGCCCAAAGCGTCACCCTAACGATAACCCTAACCCTAGACCTAACCCTAACCCTAACCCTAACCCTAAACCTCACCCTAGCCCTAACCCTAACCCAAACCCTTACCCTAACCCTAACCCTAACCCAAACAGTATCCCTAACCCTAAGCATAACCCTAGGCTTAGCCCTAACCCTCTCACTTACAATAACCCTAACCCTAACCCTAGCCCCAACCCTGACCCTAGCCCTAACCCTAACCCAACCCCTACCACTAACCCTAACCCTAACCCTAACCATAACCGTAACCCTAACCCTAACCCGAGCCCTAAACTTAACCCTATCCCTAACCCTAAACGTAACCCTAGCGCTAACCCTAACGCTAAGCCTAAGCCTAAACCTAACCTTAGCCCTAATTCTAACCCTAGGCCTAGCCCTAACCCTAGCCCTAGCCCTACCCTACCCCTACCCCTAACTCAAACTGTAACCCTAAACTGAACCTGAACCCTAACGCTAGCCCTAAATCTAGCTCTAACGCATGTCCTAACCATTAACCTAGCCCTATCCGTAGCCCTAGCCCTAACACTAGCCCTAGCCCTAATCCTAACCCTAACCCTAACCCAAACCCTAACCCAAACCCTAGCCCTAACCCTAACCCAAAGCCTACCACTAAACCTAACCAAAACCCTAACCATAATCATAAACCTAACCCTAACCCTAGCCCTAACCCTAATGATAACCCTAGCCCTAACCCAAACCCTAAAACTAACCCTCACCCTAAACCTAGCCCTCACCCTAACCCTAACTCTACTCCTAACCCTAAACCTCACCGAACCCTAACCCTAGCCATAACGCTAGCCCTAACCGTAGCTCTAGCCCTAGCCCTAACCCTAACCCTAACCCTAACCCTAACCATAAACCTAAACCTAACTCTAACGCTAACGCCAGCCCTAACCCTAATGCTAACCCTAGCCGTAACCCTCATCCTCACCCTCACCCTAACCATAGCCCTCACACTGACCCTAACCCTAACTGTAACAATAGCCCTCGACCTAACCCTAGCCCTAACCCTAATCCTAACGCTAACCATAACCCTAACCCTAACAAAAAAACATATCCCTAAACCTAAATCTCACCCTAACACTAGCCTTAGCCCTAACCCTCTCACTAACTGTAACCCTAACCCTAATCCTAGCCTAAACTCTATCCCTAGCCCTAACCCTAACCCAACACCTACCACTAACCCTAACCCTAACGCTAACCCAAACCCTAACCAGAACCAGAACCGTAACCCTAACCCTAACCCGAGCCCTAAACTTAACCCTAGCCCTAACCCTAACCCTAAGCCTAACCCTAGCGCTAACCCTAACCCTAACCCTAAACCTAACTATAGCCTTAACCCAAACCCTAGGCCTAGACCTACCCCTACCCCTACCCCTACCCCTAAACCAAACTGTAACCCTAAACTAAAACTGAACCCTAACCCTAACCCTAGCCCTAGCTCTAGTTCTAAACCTAGCACTAACCCTGACCCTAGCCCTAGCCCTAACCCTAGACCTTACCCTAACTCAAAGCCTACCACTAACCCTAACACAAACCCTAACCATAACCGTAGCCCTAACCCTAATGCTAACCCTAGCCCTAACACTAACCAGAACCCTCACCGTAACCCTAGCCCTCACCCTAGACCTAACCCGAACCATAAACCTAACCCTAACCCTAACCCTAACCTAAGACCTAACCCTAGCCCTAACCCTAGCCCTATCCGTAGCCCTAGCCCTAGCCCTAACCCTAGCCCTAGCCCGAACCCGAACCCGAACCCTAACCCTAACCCTAACCCTAGCCCAAAGCATCACCCTAACGATAACCCTAACCCTAGACCTAACCCTAACCCTAACCCTAACCCTAAACCTCACCCTAGCCCTAACCCTAACCCTAACCCAAACCCTAACCCTTACCCTAACCCTAACCCTAACCCTAATCCTAACCGAAACAGTATCCCTAACCCTAACCATAACCCTAGGCTTAGCCCTAAGCCTCTCACTTACAATAACCCTAACCCTAACCCTAGCCCCAACCCTGACCCTAGCCCTAACCCTAACCCAACCCCTACCACTAACCCTAACCCTAACCCAAACCCTAACCATAACCGTAACCCTAACCCTAACCCGAGCCCTAAACCTAACGCTATCCCTAACCCTAAACGTAACCCTAGCGCTAACCCTAACGCTAACCCTAACCCTAAACCTAACAGCCCTAATTCTAACCCTAGGCCTAGCCCTAACCCTAGCCCTAGCCCTACCCTACCCCTACCCCTAACTCAAACTGTAACCCTAAACTGAACCTGAACCCTAACGCTAGCCCTAAATCTAGCTCTAACGCATGTCCTAACAGTTACCCAGCCCTAGCCCTAGCCCTAAGACTAGCCCTAGCCCTAATCCTAACCCTAACCCTAACCCTAACCCTAACCCAAGCCCTAACCCTAGCCGTAGCCCTAACCCCACCCTAACCCTAACCCGAACCCTAGCCCTAACCCGAACCCTAGCCCTAACCGTAACGCTAACCCTAGCCCTAGACCTAGCCCTAGCCCTATCCCTAGCCCTAGCCCGAGCCGTAACCCTAAACCTAACCCTAGCCCAGACCCTATCCCTAAACCTATCCCTACCCCTAAACCTAACCCTAGCCCTAACCCTACCCCTAACCCTACCCCTACCCCTAACCCTAGCCCTAGCACTAACCCTAACCCTAACCCTACCCCTAACCCTAACCCTAGCCCTAGCGCTAACCCTAACGCTAACCCTAACCCTAGCCCTAGCCCTAGCTTTAACCCTAGCCCTAGCCCTAGCCCTAAACCTAACCCCAACCCCAACCCTAACCCTAACCCTAACCCTAACCCTAACCCTAACCCGAACCGAACCCGAACTCAAACCCTAACCCCAACCCCAACCACAACACCAACCGCAACCACAACCGTAACCCTAAGCCTAACCCTAACCCTAACCCTAACCTCAACCACAACCCTAGCCCTAACTCTAACCCTAACCCTAACCCTAACCCTAACCGTAACCCCAAACCTAACCCTAGCCCTAGCCCTAACATTAACCCTAACCCTAGCCATAGCCTTAATCCTCACCCTAACCCTAACCCAAACCCTAACCCAAACCCTAGCCCTAACCCTAACCCAAAGCCTACCACTAAACCTAACCAAAACCCTAACCATAATCATAAACCTAACCCTAACCCTAGCCCTAATCCTAATGATAACCCTAGCCCTAACCCTAACCCTAAAACTAACCCTCACCCTAAACCTAGGCCTCACCCTAACCCCAACCCTAACCCTAACCCTCACCAAGCCCTAACCCTAGCCCTAAGCCTAGCCCTAACCGTAGCCCTAGCCCCAGCCCTAACCCTAACCCTAACCCTTGCCCTAGCCCTAGCCCTAGCCCTAGCCCTAGCCCTAACCCTAACCCTAACCCAAGCCCTAACCCTAGCCCTAACCCTAGGCCTAACCGTAGCCCTAGCAGTAGCCCTAGCCCTAGCCCGAACACTAACCCTAACCCTAACCCAAACCCTAACCCTAACCCTAACTCTAACCTTAACCCCAACCCTAACCCTAACCCTAACCCTAACCCTAACCCTAACCCTAACCCTAACCCTCGACCTAACCCTAGCCCTAACCCTAATCCTAACGCTTACCATAACCCTAACCCTAACAAAAAACCATATCCCTAAACCTAAATCTCACCCTAACCCTAGCCTTAGCCCTAACCCTCTCACTAACTGTAACCCTAACCCTAATCCTAGCCCAAACCCTAACCCTAGCCCTAACCCAACCCCTACCACTAACCCTAACCCTAACCCAAACCCTAACCAGAACCGTAACCCTAAACCTAACACTAACCCGAGCCCTAAACCTGAACCTAACCCTAACCCTAACCATAACCCTAACCCTAGCGCTAATCCTAACTCTAACGCTAACCCTAAACCTAACCCTAGCCCTAGCCCTAACCCTAGGCCTAGCCGTAACCATACCCCTACCCCTACCCCTGCCCCTAACCCAAATTGTAACCCTAAACTGAACATGAACCTGAACCCTAACCCTAGCCCTAGCTCTAGCTCTAACCCTAGCCCTAACCGTTACCCTAGCCCTAGCCCTAGCCCTAACCCTAGCCCTAATCCTAGCCCGAACCCTAACCCTAACCCTAGCCCTAACCCTAACCCTAACCCTAGCCCTAACCCTAACCCTAACCCTAACCCTAACCCTAACCCTAGCCCTAGCCCTAACACTAACACTAACCCTATCCCTATCCCTATCCCTATCCCTATCTCTATCCCTATCCCTATTCCTATCCCTATCCCAAGCCCTAGCCCTAGCTCTAACACTACAACTAACCCTAGCCCTACCCCTAAACCTGCCCCTAAGCCTAACCCTAACCCTACACCTAAACCTAACCCTAACCCTAACCCTAACCCTAACCCTAACCCTAACACTAACCCTAGCCCTAGCCCTAGCCCTAGCCCTAGCCCTAACCCTAACACAAACCCTAGCCCTAGCCCTAGCCCTAGCCCTCGCCCTAAACCTAACCCTAACCCTAACCCTAACCCTAGCCCTAGCCCTAACCCTACCCTAAACCTAACCTGAACTCTAGCCCTAACCCTTGCCCTAACTCTAACCCTAACCCTAACCCTAACCCTAACCCTAACCATAGCCGTAACCCTAACACTACCCTAATCCTACCCCTACCCCTACCCCTACCCCTAACCCTAACTGTAGCCCTGACCCTAATGCTAACCCTGGCCCTAACACTAACCCTAACCCTCACCCTAACCCTAGCCCTGACCCTCACCCTAACCCCAACCCTAACCCTAACCCTAACTCTAAGCATAGCCCTTGCCCTAACCCTTGCCCTAGCCCTAGCCCTAGCCCTAACCCTCACCCTAACCCTCACCCTAACCCTAACCCTAACCCTAACCATAGCCCTTGCCTAACCCTTGCCCTAGCCCTAGCCCTAACCCTCACCCTAAACCTCACCCTAACCCTAACCCTAACCCTAACCCTAACCCTAACCATAGCCCTTGCCTAACCCTTGCCCTAGCCCTAGCCCTAGCCCTAACCCTAACCCAAGCCCTAACCCTAGCCCTAACCCTAGCCCTAACCTTAGCCCTAACTGTAGCCCTAGCAGTAACCCTAGCCCTAGCCCGAACAATAACCCTATCCCTAACACAAACCCTAACCCTAACCCTAACTCTAACCTTAACCCTAACCCTAACCTTAACCCTAACCCTAACCCTCGACCTAACCCTAGCCCTAACCCTAATCCTAACGCTAACCATAACCCTAACCCTAACAAAAAACCATATCCCTAAACCTAAATCTCACCCTAACACTAGCCTTAGCCCTAACCCTCTCACTAACTGTAACCTAACCCTAATCCTAGCCTAAACTCTATCCCTAGCCCTAACCCTAACCCAACACCTACCACTAACCGTAACGCTAACCCAAACCCTAACCAGAACCAGAACCGTAACCCTAGACCTAACCCGAGCCCTAAACCTAACCCTAGCCCTAACCCTAAACCTAAGCCTAACCCTAGCGCTAACCCTAACCCTAACCCTAAACCTAACTATAGCCTTAACCCTAAGCCTAGGCCTAGACCTAACCCTACCCCTACCCCTACCCCTAAACCAAACTGTAACCCTAAACTGAAACTGAACCCTAACCCTAACCCTAGCCCTAGCTCCAGTTCTAAACCTAGCCCTAACCCTTACCCTAGCCCTAGCCCTAACCCTAGACCTTTCCCTAACCCAAAGCCTACCACTAACCCTAATACAAACCCTAACCATAACCGTAGCCCTAACCCTAATGCTTACCCTAGCCCTAACACTAACCAGAACCCTCACCCTAACCCTAGCCCTCACCCTATACCTAACCCTAACCCTAACCCTAACCCTTGCCCTAGCCCAAGCCCTAGCCATAGCCCTAACCCTAACACTAGCCCTAGCCTTAGCCCTAACCCTTGTCCGAGCCCTAACCCTAACCATAGCCGTAACCCTAACCCTACCCTAATCCTACCCCTACCCCTTCCCATAACCCTAACCGTAGCCCTGACCCTAATGCTAACCCTGGCCCTAACACTAACCCTAACCCTCACCCTAACCCTAGTCCTGACCCTCACCCTAACCCCAACCGTAACCCTAACCCGATCTCTAACCCTAACCATATTCCTTGCCCTAACCCTTGCCCTAGCCCTAGCCCTAGCCCGAGCCCTAACCCTCACCCTAACCCTAACCCTAACCCTAACCCTAACCCTAACCATAGCCCTTGCCCTAACCCTTGCCCTAACCCTAGCCCTAGCCCTAACCCTAACCCTAACCCAAAGCCTACCACTAACCCTAATACCAACCCTAACCATAACCGTAGCCCTAACCCTAATGCTTACCCTAGCCCTAACACTAACCAGAACCCTCACCCTAACCCTAGCCCTCACCCTATACCTAACCCTAACCCTAACCTTAACCCTTGCCCTAGCCATAGCCCTAACCCTAACACTAGCCCTAGCCTTAGCCCTAACCCTTGTCCGAGCCCTAACCCTAACCATAGCCGTAACCCTAACCCTACCCTAATCCTACCCCTACCCCTACCCCTAACCCTAACCGTAGCCCTGACCCTAATGCTAACCCTGGCCCTAACACTAACCCTAACCCTCACGCTAACCCTAGTCCTGACCCTCACCCTAACCCCAACCATAACCCTAACCCGAACTCTAACCCTAATCATAGTCCTTGCCCTAACCCTTGCCCTAGCCCTAGCCCTAGCCCTAACCCTTACCCTAACCCTAACCCTAACCCTAACCCTAACCCTAAACCTAAACATAGCCCTTGCCCTAACCCTTGCCCTAGCCCTAGCCCTAGCCCTAACCCTAACCCCAACCCAAGCCCTAACCCTAGCCCTAACCCTAGCCCTAACCGTAGCCCTAGCATTAACCCTAGCCCTAGCCCGAACACTAACCCTAACCCTAACCCAAACCCTAACCCTAACCCTAACCCTAACCCTAACCCTAACCTTAACCCTAACCCTAACCCTAACCCTAACCCTAACCCTCGACCTAACCCTAGCCCTAACCCTAATCCTAACGCTAACCATAACCCTAACCCTAACAAAAAACCATATTCCTAAACCTAAATCTCACCCTAACACTAGCCTTAGCCCTAACCCTCTCACTAACTGTAACCCTAACCCTAATCCTAGCCCTAGCTCTAGTTCTAACCCTAGCCCTAACCCTTTCCCTAGCCCTAGCCCTAACCCTAGACGTTACCCTAGCCCTATCCGTAGCCCTAGCCCTAGCCCTAACCCTAGCCCTAGCCCGAACCCTAACCCTAACCCTAAACCTAACCCTAACCCTAGCCCAAAGCGTCACCCTAACGATAACCCTAACCCTAGACCTAACCCTAACCCTAACCCTAACCCTAAACCTCACCCTAGCCCTAACCCTAACCCTAACCCAAATCCTTACCCTAACCCTAACCCTAACCCAAACAGTATCCCTAACCCTAAGCATAACCCTAGGCTTAGCCCTAACCCTCTCACTTACAATAACCCTAACCCTAACCCTAGCCCCAACCCTGACCCTAGCCCTAACCCTAACCCAACCCCTACCACTAACCCTAACCCTAACCCTAACCATAACCGTAACCCTAACCCTAACCCGAGCCCTAAACTTAACCCTATCCCTAACCCTAAACGTAACCCTAGCGCTAACCCTAACGCTAAGCCTAAGCCTAAACCTAACCTTAGCCCTAATTCTAACCCTAGGCCTAGCCCTAACCCTAGCCCTAGCCCTACCCTACCCCTACCCCTAACTCAAACTGTAACCCTAAACTGAACCTGAACCCTAACGCTAGCCCTAAATCTAGCTCTAACGCATGTCCTAACCATTAACCTAGCCCTAGCCCTAGCCCTAACACTAGCCCTAGCCCTAATCCTAACCCTAACCCTAACCCAAACCCTAACCCAAACCCTAGCCCTAACCCTAACCCAAAGCCTACCACTAAACCTAACCAAAACCCTAACCATAATCATAAACCTAACCCTAACCCTAGCCCTAACCCTAATGATAACCCTAGCCCTAACCCAAACCCTAAAACTAACCCTCACCCTAAACCTAGCCCTCACCCTAACCCTAACTCTACTCCTAACCCTAAACCTCACCGAACCCTAACCCTAGCCATAACGCTAGCCCTAACCGTAGCTCTAGCCCTAGCCCTAACCCTAACCCTAACCCTAACCATAAACCTAAACCTAACTCTAACGCTAACGCCAGCCCTAACCCTAATGCTAACCCTAGCCGTAACCCTCATCCTCACCCTCACCCTAACCATAGCCCTCACACTGACCCTAACCCTAACTGTAACAATAGCCCTCGACCTAACCCTAGCCCTAACCCTAATCCTAACGCTAACCATAACCCTAACCCTAACAAAAAAACATATCCCTAAACCTAAATCTCACCCTAACACTAGCCTTAGCCCTAACCCTCTCACTAACTGTAACCCTAACCCTAATCCTAGCCTAAACTCTATCCCTAGCCCTAACCCTAACCCAACACCTACCACTAACCCTAACCCTAACGCTAACCCAAACCCTAACCAGAACCAGAACCGTAACCCTAACCCTAACCCAAGCCCTAAACTTAACCCTAGCCCTAACCCTAACCCTAAGCCTAACCCTAGCGCTAACCCTAACCCTAACCCTAAACCTAACTATAGCCTTAACCCAAACCCTAGGCCTAGACCTACCCCTACCCCTACCCCTACCCCTACCCCTAAACCAAACTGTAACCCTAAACTAAAACTGAACCCTAACCCTAACCCTAGCCCTAGCTCTAGTTCTAAACCTAGCCCTAACCCTGACACTAGCCCTAGCCCTAACCCTAGACCTTACCCTAACTCAAAGCCTACCACTAACCCTAACACAAACCCTAACCATAACCGTAGCCCTAACCCTAATGCTAACCCTAGCCCTAACACTAACCAGAACCCTCACCCTAACCCTAGCCCTCACCCTATACCTAACCCGAACCATAAACCTAACCCTAACCCTAACCCTAACCTAAGACCTAACCCTAGCCCTAACCCTAGCCCTATCCGTAGCCCTAGCCCTAGCCCTAACCCTAGCCCTAGCCCGAACCCGAACCCGAACCCTAACCCTAACCCTAACCCTAACCCTAACCCTAACCCTAGCCCAAAGCGTCACCCTAACGATAACCCTAACCCTAGACCTAACCCTAACCCTAACCCTAACCCTAAACCTCACCCTAGCCCTAACCCTAACCCTAACCCTAACCCTAACCCTAACCCTAACCCTAACCCTAATCCTAACCGAAACAGTATCCCTAACCCTAACCATAACCCTAGGCTTAGCCCTAAGCCTCTCACTTACAATAACCCTAACCCTAACCCTAGCCCCAACCCTGACCCTAGCCCTAACCCTAACCCAACCCCTACCACTAACCCTAACCCTAACCCAAACCCTAACCATAACCGTAACCCTAACCCTAACCCGAGCCCTAAACCTAACGCTATCCCTAACCCTAAACGTAACCCTAGCGCTAACCCTAACGCTAACCCTAACCCTAAACCTAACCTTAGCCCTAATTCTAACCCTAGGCCTAGCCCTAACCCTAGCCCTAGCCCTACCCTACCCCTACCCCTAACTCAAACTGTAACCCTAAACTGAACCTGAACCCTAACGCTAGCCCTAAATCTAGCTCTAACGCATGTCCTAACAGTTACCCAGCCCTAGCCCTAGCCCTAAGACTAGCCCTAGCCCTAATCCTAACCCTAACCCTAACCCAAGCCCTAACCCTAGCCGTAGCCCTAACCCCACCCTAACCCTAACCCGAACCCTAGCCCTAACCCGAACCCTAGCCCTAACCGTAACGCTAACCCTAGCCCTAGACCTAGCCCTAGCCCTATCCCTAGCCCTAGCCCGAGCCGTAACCCTAAACCTAACCCTAGCCCAGACCCTATCCCTAAACCTATCCCTACCCCTAAACCTAACCCTAGCCCTAACCCTAACCCTAACCCTAACCCTACCCCTAACCCTAGCCCTAGCACTAACCCTAACCCTAACCCTACCCCTAACCCTAACCCTAACCCTAGCCCTAGCGCTAACCCTAACGCTAACCCTAACCCTAGCCCTAGCCCTAGCTTTAACCCTAGCCCTAGCCCTAGCCCTAGCCCTAAACCTAACCCCAACCCCAACCCTAACCCTAACCCTAACCCTAACCCTAACCCGAACCGAACCCGAACTCAAACCCTAACCCCAACACCAACCACAACACCAACCGCAACCACAACCGTAACCCTAAGCCTAACCCTAACCCTAACCTCAACCACAACCCTAGCCCTAACTCTAACCCTAACCCTAACCCTAACCCTAACCGTAACCCCAAACCTAACCCTAGCCCTAGCCCTAACATTAACCCTAACCCTAGCCATAGCCTTAATCCTCACCCTAACCCTAACCCAAACCCTAACCCAAACCCTAGCCCTAACCCTAACCCAAAGCCTACCACTAAACCTAACCAAAACCCTAACCATAATCATAAACCTAACCCTAACCCTAGCCCTAATCCTAATGATAACCCCAGCCCTAACCCTAACCCTAAAACTAACCCTCACCCTAAACCTAGGCCTCACCCTAACCCCAACCCTAACCCTAACCCTCACCAAGCCCTAACCCTAGCCCTAAGCCTAGCCCTAACCGTAGCCCTAGCCCCAGCCCTAACCCTAACCCTAACCCTTGCCCTAGCCCTAGCCCTAGCCCTAGCCCTAACCCTAACCCTAACCCAAGCCCTAACCCTAGCCCTAACCCTAGGCCTAACCGTAGCCCTAGCAGTAGCCCTAGCCCTAGCCCGAACACTAACCCTAACCTTAACCCAAACCCTAACCCTAACCCTAACCCTAACTCTAACCTTAACCCCAACCCTAACCCTAACCCTAACCCTAACCCTAACCCTCGACCTAACCCTAGCCCTAACCCTAATCCTAACGCTTACCATAACCCTAACCCTAACAAAAAACCATATCCCTAAACCTAAATCTCACCCTAACCCTAGCCTTAGCCCTAACCCTCTCACTAACTGTAACCCTAACCCTAATCCTAGCCCAAACCCTAACCCTAGCCCTAACCCAACCCCTACCACTAACCCTAACCCTAACCCAAACCCTAACCAGAACCGTAACCCTAAACCTAACACTAACCCGAGCCCTAAACCTGAACCTAACCCTAACCCTAACCATAACCCTAACCCTAGCGCTAATCCTAACTCTAACGCTAACCCTAAACCTAACCCTAGCCCTAGCCCTAACCCTAGGCCTAGCCGTAACCATACCCCTACCCCTACCCCTGCCCCTAACCCAAATTGTAACCCTAAACTGAACCTGAACCTGAACCCTAACCCTAGCCCTAGCTCTAGCTCTAACCCTAGCCCTAACCGTTACCCTAGCCCTAGCCCTAGCCCTAACCCTAGCCCTAATCCTAGCCCGAACCCTAACCCTAAACCTAGCCCTAACCCTAACCCTAACCCTAGCCCTAACCCTAACCCTAACCCTAACCCTAACCCTAACCCTAGCCCTAGCCCTAACACTAACACTAACACTAACCCTATCCCTATCCCTATTCCTATCCCTATCCCTATCCCTATCCCTATTCCTATCCCTATCCCAAGCCCTAGCCCTAGCTCTAACACTACAACTAACCCTAGCCCTACCCCTAAACCTGCCCCTAAGCCTAACCCTAACCCTACACCTAAACCTAACCCTAACCCTAACCCTAACCCTAACACTAACCCTAGCCCTAGCCCTAGCCCTAGCCCTAGCCCTAACCCTAACACAAACCCTAGCCCTAGCCCTAGCCCTCGCCCTAAACCTAACCCTAACCCTAACCCTAACCCTAGCCCTAGCCCTAACCCTACCCTAAACCTAACCTGAACTCTAGCCCTAACCCTTGCCCTAACTCTAACCCTAACCCTAACCCTAACCCTAACCCTAACCCTAACCATAGCCGTAACCCTAACACTACCCTAATCCTACCCCTACCCCTACCCCTACCCCTAACCCTAACCGTAGCCCTGACCCTAATGCTAACCCTGGCCCTAACACTAACCCTAACCCTCACCCTAACCCTAGCCCTGACCCTCACCCTAACCCCAACCCTAACCCTAACCCTAACTCTAACTCTAAGCATAGCCCTTGCCCTAACCCTTGCCCTAGCCCTAGCCCTAGCCCTAACCCTCACCCTAACCCTAACCCTAACCCTCACCCTAACCCTCACCCTAACCCTAACCCTAACCCTAACCCTAACCATAGCCCTTGCCTAACCCTTGCCCTAGCCCTAGCCCTAGCCCTAACCCTAACCCAAGCCCTAACCCTAGCCCTAACCCTAGCCCTAACCTTAGCCCTAACTGTAGCCCTAGCAGTAACCCTAGCCCTAGCCCGAACACTAACCCTAACCCTAACACAAACCCTAACCCTAACCCTAACTCTAACCTTAACCCTAACCCTAACCTTAACCCTAACCCTAACCCTCGACCTAACCCTAGCCCTAACCCTAATCCTAACGCTAACCATAACCCTAACCCTAACAAAAAACCGTATCCCTAAACCTAAATCTCACCCTAACACTAGCCTTAGCCCTAACCCTCTCACTAACTGTAACCCTAACCCTAATCCTAGCCTAAACTCTATCCCTAGCCCTAACCCTAACCCAACACCTACCACTAACCGTAACGCTAACCCAAACCCTAACCAGAACCAGAACCGTAACCCTAGACCTAACCCGAGCCCTAAACCTAACCCTAGCCCTAACCCTAAACCTAAGCCTAACCCTAGCGCTAACCCTAACCCTAACCCTAAACCTAACTATAGCCTTAACCCTAACCCTAGGCCTAGACCTAACCCTACCCCTACCCCTACCCCTAAACCAAACTGTAACCCTAAACTGAAACTGAACCCTAACCCTAACCCTAGCCCTAGCTCTAGTTCTAAACCTAGCCCTAACCCTTACCCTAGCCCTAGCCCTAACCCTAGACCTTTCCCTAACCCAAAGCCTACCACTAACCCTAATACAAACCCTAACCATAACCGTGGCCCTAACCCTAATGCTTACCCTAGCCCTAACACTAACCAGAACCCTCACCCTAACCCTAGCCCTCACCCTATACCTAACCCTAACCCTAACCCTAACCCTTGCCCTAGCCCAAGCCCTAGCCATAGCCCTAACCCTAACACTAGCCCTAGCCTTAGCCCTAACCCTTGTCCGAGCCCTAACCCTAACCATAGCCGTAACCCTAACCCTACCCTAATCCTACCCCTACCCCTTCCCATAACCCTAACCGTAGCCCTGACCCTAATGCTAACGCTGGCCCTAACACTAACCCTAACCCTCACCCTAACCCTAGTCCTGACCCTCACCCTAACCCCAACCGTAACCCTAACCCGATCTCTAACCCTAACCATAGCCCTTGCCCTAACCCTTGCCCTTGCCCTAGCCCTAGCCCTAGCCCGAGCCCTAACCCTCACCCTAACCCTAACCCTAACCCTAACCCTAACCCTAACCATAGCCCTTGCCCTAACCCTTGCCCTAGCCCTAGCCCTAGCCCTAACCCTAACCCTAACCCTAACCCAAGCCCTACCCCTAGCCCTAACCCTAGCCCTTACCGTAGCCCTAGCAGTAACCCTAGCCCTAGCCTGAACACTAACCCTAACCCAAACCCTAACCCTAACCCTAAACCTAACTCTAACCTTAACCCTAACCCTAACCCTAACCCTAACCCTAACCCTAACCCTAACCCTCGACCTAACCCTAGCCCTAATCCTAATCCTAACGCTAACCATAACCCTAACCCTAACAAAAAACCATATCCCTAAACCTAACTCTCACCCTAACACTAGCCTTAGCCCTAACCCTCTCACTAACTGTAACCCTAACCCTAATCCTAGCCTAAACTCTATCCCTAGCCCTAACCCTAACCCAACACCTACCACTAACCCTAACGCTAACCCAAACCCTAACCAGAACCAGAACCGTAACCCTAACCCTAACCCGAGCCCTAAACCTAACCCTAGCCCTAACCCTAACCCTAAGCCTAACCCTAGCGCTAACCCTAACCCTAACCCTAAACCTAACTATAGCCTTAACCCAAACCCTAGGCCTAGACCTAACCCTACCCCTACCCCTACCCCTAAACCAAACTGTAACCCTAAACTAAAACTGAACCCTAACCCTAACCCTAGCCCTAGCTCTAGTTCTAAACCTAGCCCTAACCCTGACCCTAGCCCTAGCCCTAACCCTAGACCTTACCCTAACTCAAAGCCTACCACTAACCCTAACACAAACCCTAACCATAACCGTAGACCTAACCCTAATGCTAACCCTAACCCTAGCCCTAACACTAACCAGAACCCTCACCCTAACCCTAGCCCTCACCCTATACCTAACCCGAACCCTAAACCTTAACCCTAACCCTAACCCTAACCTAAGCCCTAACCCTAGCCCTAACGCTAGCCCTATACGTAGCCCTAGCCCTAGCCCTAGCCCTAACCCTAGCCCTAGCCCGAACCTGAACCCGAACCCTAACCCTAACCCTAACCCTAACCCTAGCCCAAAGCGTCACCCTAACGATAACCCTAACCCTAGACCTAACCCTAACCCTAACCCTAAACCTCACCCTAGCCCT
>NC_139475.1:26687500-26692500 GCF_057233095.1 Heloderma suspectum | reverse complement strand
CCTAGCCCTAACCTTAGCCCTAACTGTAGCCCTAGCAGTAACCCTAGCCCTAGCCCGAACAATAACCCTATCCCTAACACAAACCCTAACCCTAACCCTAACTCTAACCTTAACCCTAACCCTAACCTTAACCCTAACCCTAACCCTCGACCTAACCCTAGCCCTAACCCTAATCCTAACGCTAACCATAACCCTAACCCTAACAAAAAACCATATCCCTAAACCTAAATCTCACCCTAACACTAGCCTTAGCCCTAACCCTCTCACTAACTGTAACCTAACCCTAATCCTAGCCTAAACTCTATCCCTAGCCCTAACCCTAACCCAACACCTACCACTAACCGTAACGCTAACCCAAACCCTAACCAGAACCAGAACCGTAACCCTAGACCTAACCCGAGCCCTAAACCTAACCCTAGCCCTAACCCTAAACCTAAGCCTAACCCTAGCGCTAACCCTAACCCTAACCCTAAACCTAACTATAGCCTTAACCCTAAGCCTAGGCCTAGACCTAACCCTACCCCTACCCCTACCCCTAAACCAAACTGTAACCCTAAACTGAAACTGAACCCTAACCCTAACCCTAGCCCTAGCTCCAGTTCTAAACCTAGCCCTAACCCTTACCCTAGCCCTAGCCCTAACCCTAGACCTTTCCCTAACCCAAAGCCTACCACTAACCCTAATACAAACCCTAACCATAACCGTAGCCCTAACCCTAATGCTTACCCTAGCCCTAACACTAACCAGAACCCTCACCCTAACCCTAGCCCTCACCCTATACCTAACCCTAACCCTAACCCTAACCCTTGCCCTAGCCCAAGCCCTAGCCATAGCCCTAACCCTAACACTAGCCCTAGCCTTAGCCCTAACCCTTGTCCGAGCCCT
Organism: Heloderma suspectum; assembly: GCF_057233095.1. NCBI lineage: Eukaryota > Metazoa > Chordata > Lepidosauria > Squamata > Helodermatidae > Heloderma > Heloderma suspectum. Next base: position 26,691,615 of record NC_139475.1, on the reverse strand, counting down.
AACCCTAACCATAGCCGTAACCCTAACCCTACCCTAATCCTACCCCTACCCCTTCCCATAACCCTAACCGTAGCCCTGACCCTAATGCTAACCCTGGCCCTAACACTAACCCTAACCCTCACCCTAACCCTAGTCCTGACCCTCACCCTAACCCCAACCGTAACCCTAACCCGATCTCTAACCCTAACCATATTCCTTGCCCTAACCCTTGCCCTAGCCCTAGCCCTAGCCCGAGCCCTAACCCTCACCCTAACCCTAACCCTAACCCTAACCCTAACCCTAACCCTAACCATAGCCCTTGCCCTAACCCTTGCCCTAGCCCTAGCCCTAGCCCTAACCCTAACCCTAACCCAAAGCCTACCACTAACCCTAATACCAACCCTAACCATAACCGTAGCCCTAACCCTAATGCTTACCCTAGCCCTAACACTAACCAGAACCCTCACCCTAACCCTAGCCCTCACCCTATACCTAACCCTAACCCTAACCTTAACCCTTGCCCTAGCCATAGCCCTAACCCTAACACTAGCCCTAGCCTTAGCCCTAACCCTTGTCCGAGCCCTAACCCTAACCATAGCCGTAACCCTAACCCTACCCTAATCCTACCCCTACCCCTACCCCTAACCCTAACCGTAGCCCTGACCCTAATGCTAACCCTGGCCCTAACACTAACCCTAACCCTCACGCTAACCCTAGTCCTGACCCTCACCCTAACCCCAACCATAACCCTAACCCGAACTCTAACCCTAATCATAGTCCTTGCCCTAACCCTTGCCCTAGCCCTAGCCCTAGCCCTAACCCTTACCCTAACCCTAACCCTAACCCTAACCCTAACCCTAAACCTAAACATAGCCCTTGCCCTAACCCTTGCCCTAGCCCTAGCCCTAGCCCTAACCCTAACCCCAACCCAAGCCCTAACCCTAGCCCTAACCCTAGCCCTAACCGTAGCCCTAGCATTAACCCTAGCCCTAGCCCGAACACTAACCCTAACCCTAACCCAAACCCTAACCCTAACCCTAACCCTAACCCTAACCCTAACCTTAACCCTAACCCTAACCCTAACCCTAACCCTAACCCTCGACCTAACCCTAGCCCTAACCCTAATCCTAACGCTAACCATAACCCTAACCCTAACAAAAAACCATATTCCTAAACCTAAATCTCACCCTAACACTAGCCTTAGCCCTAACCCTCTCACTAACTGTAACCCTAACCCTAATCCTAGCCCTAGCTCTAGTTCTAACCCTAGCCCTAACCCTTTCCCTAGCCCTAGCCCTAACCCTAGACGTTACCCTAGCCCTATCCGTAGCCCTAGCCCTAGCCCTAACCCTAGCCCTAGCCCGAACCCTAACCCTAACCCTAAACCTAACCCTAACCCTAGCCCAAAGCGTCACCCTAACGATAACCCTAACCCTAGACCTAACCCTAACCCTAACCCTAACCCTAAACCTCACCCTAGCCCTAACCCTAACCCTAACCCAAACCCTTACCCTAACCCTAACCCTAACCCAAACAGTATCCCTAACCCTAAGCATAACCCTAGGCTTAGCCCTAACCCTCTCACTTACAATAACCCTAACCCTAACCCTAGCCCCAACCCTGACCCTAGCCCTAACCCTAACCCAACCCCTACCACTAACCCTAACCCTAACCCTAACCATAACCGTAACCCTAACCCTAACCCGAGCCCTAAACTTAACCCTATCCCTAACCCTAAACGTAACCCTAGCGCTAACCCTAACGCTAAGCCTAAGCCTAAACCTAACCTTAGCCCTAATTCTAACCCTAGGCCTAGCCCTAACCCTAGCCCTAGCCCTACCCTACCCCTACCCCTAACTCAAACTGTAACCCTAAACTGAACCTGAACCCTAACGCTAGCCCTAAATCTAGCTCTAACGCATGTCCTAACCATTAACCTAGCCCTAGCCCTAGCCCTAACACTAGCCCTAGCCCTAATCCTAACCCTAACCCTAACCCAAACCCTAACCCAAACCCTAACCCAAACCCTAGCCCTAACCCTAACCCAAAGCCTACCACTAAACCTAACCAAAACCCTAACCATAATCATAAACCTAACCCTAACCCTAGCCCTAACCCTAATGATAACCCTAGCCCTAACCCAAACCCTAAAACTAACCCTCACCCTAAACCTAGCCCTCACCCTAACCCTAACTCTACTCCTAACCCTAAACCTCACCGAACCCTAACCCTAGCCATAACGCTAGCCCTAACCGTAGCTCTAGCCCTAGCCCTAACCCTAACCCTAACCCTAACCATAAACCTAAACCTAACTCTAACGCTAACGCCAGCCCTAACCCTAATGCTAACCCTAGCCGTAACCCTCATCCTCACCCTCACCCTAACCATAGCCCTCACACTGACCCTAACCCTAACTGTAACAATAGCCCTCGACCTAACCCTAGCCCTAACCCTAATCCTAACGCTAACCATAACCCTAACCCTAACAAAAAAACATATCCCTAAACCTAAATCTCACCCTAACACTAGCCTTAGCCCTAACCCTCTCACTAACTGTAACCCTAACCCTAATCCTAGCCTAAACTCTATCCCTAGCCCTAACCCTAACCCAACACCTACCACTAACCCTAACCCTAACGCTAACCCAAACCCTAACCAGAACCAGAACCGTAACCCTAACCCTAACCCAAGCCCTAAACTTAACCCTAGCCCTAACCCTAACCCTAAGCCTAACCCTAGCGCTAACCCTAACCCTAACCCTAAACCTAACTATAGCCTTAACCCAAACCCTAGGCCTAGACCTACCCCTACCCCTACCCCTACCCCTACCCCTAAACCAAACTGTAACCCTAAACTAAAACTGAACCCTAACCCTAACCCTAGCCCTAGCTCTAGTTCTAAACCTAGCCCTAACCCTGACACTAGCCCTAGCCCTAACCCTAGACCTTACCCTAACTCAAAGCCTACCACTAACCCTAACACAAACCCTAACCATAACCGTAGCCCTAACCCTAATGCTAACCCTAGCCCTAACACTAACCAGAACCCTCACCCTAACCCTAGCCCTCACCCTATACCTAACCCGAACCATAAACCTAACCCTAACCCTAACCCTAACCTAAGACCTAACCCTAGCCCTAACCCTAGCCCTATCCGTAGCCCTAGCCCTAGCCCTAACCCTAGCCCTAGTCCGAACCCGAACCCGAACCCTAACCCTAACCCTAACCCTAACCCTAACCCTAACCCTAGCCCAAAGCGTCACCCTAACGATAACCCTAACCCTAGACCTAACCCTAACCCTAACCCTAACCCTAAACCTCACCCTAGCCCTAACCCTAACCCTAACCCTAACCCTAACCCTAACCCTAACCCTAACCCTAATCCTAACCGAAACAGTATCCCTAACCCTAACCATAACCCTAGGCTTAGCCCTAAGCCTCTCACTTACAATAACCCTAACCCTAACCCTAGCCCCAACCCTGACCCTAGCCCTAACCCTAACCCAACCCCTACCACTAACCCTAACCCTAACCCAAACCCTAACCATAACCGTAACCGTAACCCTAACCCTAACCCGAGCCCTAAACCTAACGCTATCCCTAACCCTAAACGTAACCCTAGCGCTAACCCTAACGCTAACCCTAACCCTAAACCTAACCTTAGCCCTAATTCTAACCCTAGGCCTAGCCCTAACCCTAGCCCTAGCCCTACCCTACCCCTACCCCTAACTCAAACTGTAACCCTAAACTGAACCTGAACCCTAACGCTAGCCCTAAATCTAGCTCTAACGCATGTCCTAACAGTTACCCAGCCCTAGCCCTAGCCCTAAGACTAGCCCTAGCCCTAATCCTAACCCTAACCCTAACCCAAGCCCTAACCCTAGCCGTAGCCCTAACCCCACCCTAACCCTAACCCGAACCCTAGCCCTAACCCGAACCCTAGCCCTAACCGTAACGCTAACCCTAGCCCTAGACCTAGCCCTAGCCCTATCCCTAGCCCTAGCCCGAGCCGTAACCCTAAACCTAACCCTAGCCCAGACCCTATCCCTAAACCTATCCCTACCCCTAAACCTAACCCTAGCCCTAACCCTAACCCTAACCCTAACCCTACCCCTAACCCTAGCCCTAGCACTAACC
>NC_139475.1:26667500-26682500 GCF_057233095.1 Heloderma suspectum | reverse complement strand
CCTAACCCTAATCCTAACGCTAACCATAACCCTAACCCTAACAAAAAACCGTATCCCTAAACCTAAATCTCACCCTAACACTAGCCTTAGCCCTAACCCTCTCACTAACTGTAACCTAACCCTAATCCTAGCCTAAACTCTATCCCTAGCCCTAACCCTAACCCAACACCTACCACTAACCGTAACGCTAACCCAAACCCTAACCAGAACCAGAACCGTAACCCTAAACCTAACCCGAGCCCTAAACCTAACCCTAGCCCTAACCCTAACCCTAAGCCTAACCCTAGCGCTAACCCTAACCCTAACCCTAAACCTAACTATAGCCTTAACCCTAACCCTAGGCCTAGACCTAACCCTACCCCTACCCCTAAACCAAACTGTAACCCTAAACTGAAACTGAACCCTAACCCTAACCCTAGCCCTAGCTCTAGTTCTAAACCTAGCCCTAAACCTTACCCTAGCCCTAGCCCTAACCCTAGACCTTACCCTAACCCAAAGCCTACCACTAACCCTAATACAAACCCTCGCCCTAACCGGAGCCCTCACCCTATACCTAACCCTAACCCTAACCCTAACCCTTGCCCTAGCCCAAGCCCTAGCCATAGCCCTAACCCTAACACTAGCCCTAGCCTTAGCCCTAACCCTTGTCCGAGCCCTAACCCTAACCATAGCCGTAACCCTACCCCTACCCTAATCCAACCCCTACCCCTTCCCATAACCCTAACCGTAGCCCTGACCCTAATGCTAACCCTGGCCCTAACACTAACCCTAACCCTCACCCTAACCCTAGTCCTGACCCTCACCCTAACCCCAACCATAACCCTAACCCGATCTCTAACCCTAACCATAGCCCTTGCCCTAACCCTTGCCCTAGCCCTAGCCCTAGCCCTAACCCTAACCCTAACCCAAGCCCTAACCCTAGCCCTAACCCTAGCCCTTACCGTAGCCCTAGCAGTAACCCTAGCCCTAGCCTGAACACTAACCCTAACCCAAACCCTAACCCTAACCCTAACCCTAACCCTTACTCTAACCTTAACCCTAACCCTAACCCTAACCCTAACCCTCGACCTAACCCTAGCCCTAACCCTTATCCTAACGCTAACCATAACCCTAACCCTAACAAAAAACCATATCCCTAAACCTAACTCTCACCCTAACACTAGCCTTAGCCCTAACCCTCTCACTAACTGTAACCCTAACCCTAATCCTAGCCTAAACTCTATCCCTAGCCCTAACCCTAACCCAACACCTACCACTAACCCTAACGCTAACCCAAACCCTAACCGGAACCAGAACCGTAACCCTAACCCTAACCCGAGCCCTAAACCTAACTCTAGCCCTAACCCTAACCCTAAGCCTAACCCTAGCGCTAACCCTAACCCTAACCCTAAACCTAACTATAGCCTTAACCCAAACCCTAGGCCTAGACCTAACCCTACCCCTACCCCTACCCCTAAACCAAACTGTAACCCTAAACTAAAACTGAACCCTAACCCTAACCCTAGCCCTAGCTCTAGTTCTAAACCTAGCCCTAACCCTGACCCTAGCCCTAGCCCTAACCCTAGACCTTACCCTAACTCAAAGCCTACCACTAACCCTAACACAAACCCTAACGATAACCGTAGACCTAACCCTAATGCTAACCCTAGCCCTAACACTAACCAGAACCCTCAACCTAACCCTAGCCCTCACCCTATACCTAACCCTAACCCTAAACCTAACCCTAGCCCTAGCCCTAGCCCTAGCCCTAGCCCTAACCCTCACCCTAACCCTAACCCTAAGCCTAACCATAGCCCTTGCCCTAACCCTTGCCCTAGCCCTAGCCCTAAAACTAACCCTAACCCAAGCCCTAACCCTAGCCCTAACCGTAGCCCTAGCAGTAACCCTAGCCCTAGCCCGAACACTAACCCTAACCCTAACCCAAACCCTAACGCTAACCCTAACTCTAACCTTAACCCTAACCCTAACCCTAACCCTAACCCTAACCCTAACCCTAACCCTAACCCTCGACCTAACCCTAGCCCTAACCCTAATCCTAACGCTAACCATAACACTAACCCTAACAAAAAAACATATCCCTAAACCTAAATCTCACCCTAACACTAGGCTTAGCCCTAACCCTCTCACTAACTGTAACCCTAACCCTAATCCTAGCCTAAACTCTATCCCTAGCCCTAACCCTAACCCAACACCTACCACTAACCCTAACGCTAACCCAAACCCTAACCAGAACCGTAACCCTAACCCTAACCCGAGCCCTAGACCTAACCCTACCCCTACCCCTACCCCTACCCCTAAACCAAACTGTAACCCTAAACTAAAACTGAACCCTAACCCTAACCTTAGCCCTAGCTCTAGTTCTACCCCTAGCCCTAACCCTTACCCTAGCCCTAGCCCTAAACCTAGACCTTACCATAACTCAAAGCCTACCACTAACCCTAACACAAATCCTAACCATAACCGTAGCCCTAACCTTAATGCTAACCCTAGCCCTAACACTAACCAGAACCCTCAACCTAACCCTAGCCCTCACCCTATACCTTACCCGAACCCTAACCCTAACCCTAACCCTAACCCTAACCTAAGCCCTAACCCTAGCCCTAACCCTAGCCCTATCCGTAACCCTAGCCCTAGCCCTAACCCTAGCCCTAGCCCTAACCCTAGACCTTACCCTAACTCAAAGCCTACCACTAACCCTAACACAAACCCTAACCATAACCGTAGCCCTAACCCTAATGCTAACCCTAGCCCTAACACTAACCAGAACCCTCACCCTAGCCCTAGCCCTAGCCCTAACCCTAGCCCTAGCCCGAACCCTAAGCCTAAGCCTAACCCTAACCCTAACCCTAACCCTAACCCTAGCCCAAAGCATCACCCTAACGATAACCCTAATCCTAGAGCTAACCCTAACCCTAACCCTAACCCTAAACATCACCCTAGCCCTAACCCTAACCCTAACCCTTATCCTAACCCTAACCCTAACCCAAACAGTATCCCTAACCCTAAGCATAACCCTAGGCTTAGCCCTAACCCTCTCACTTACAATAACCCTAACCCTAACCCTAGCCCCAACCCTGACCCTAGCCCTAACCCTAACCCAACCCCTACCACTAACCCTAACCCTAACCCAAACCCTAACCCTAACCGTAACCCTAACCATAACCCGAGCCCTAAACCTAACCCTATCCCTAACCCTAAACGTAACCCTAGCGCTAACCCTAGCGCTAACCCTAACCCTAAACCTAACCTTAGCCCTAATTCTAACCCTAGGCCTAGCCCTAACCCTAGCCCTAGCCCTACCCTAGCCCTACCCCTAACTCAAACTGTAACCCTAAACTGAACCTGAACCCTAACGCTAGCCCTAACTCTAGCTCTAACGCATGTCCTAACCGTTACCCTAGCCCTAGCCCTAGCGCTAACACGAGCCCTAGCCCTAATCCTAACCCTAACCCTAACCCAAACCCTAACCCAAACCCTAGCCCTAACCCTAACCCAAAGCCTACCACTAAACCTAACCAAAACCCTAACCATAATCATAAACCTAACCCTAACCCTAGCCCTCACCCTAATGATAACCCTAGCCCTAACCCTAACCCTAAAACTAACCCTCACCCCTAACCTAGCCCTCACCCTCACCCTAACTCTACTCCTAACCCTAAACCTCACCGAAACCTAACCCTAGCCATAACGCTAGCCCTAACCGTAGCCCTAGCCCTAGCCCTAACCCTAACCCTAACCCTAAACCTAAACCTAAACCTAACTCTAACGCTAACGCTAACGCTAACGCCAGCCCTAACCCTAATGCTAACCCTAGCCGTAACCCTCACCCTCACCCTCACCCTAACCATAGCCCTCACACTGACCCTAACCCTAACCGTAACAATAGCCCTTGACCTAACCCTTGCCCTAGCCCTATCCCTATCCCTAGTCCTAGCCCTAGCCCTATCCCTATCCCTGTCCCTATCCCTAGTCCTAGCCCTAGCCCTAACCCTAGCCCTAGCCCTAACCCTAACCCTAACCCTAACCCTAAACATAACCCAAGCCCTAACCCTAGCCGTAGCCCTAACCCCACCCTAACCCTAACCCGAACTCTAGCCCTAACCCGAACCATAGCCCTAACCCTAACCCTAACCCTAGCCCTAGCCCTAGCCCTAGCCCTAGCCCTATACCTAGCCCTAGCCCGAGCCTTAACCCAAAACCTAACCCTAGCCCAGACCCTATCCCTAAACCTATCCCTACCCCTACACCTAACCCTATCCCTAACCCTAAACGTAACCCTAGCGCTAACCCTAGCGCTAACCCTAACCCTAAACCTAACCTTAGCCCTAATTGTAACCCTAGGCCTAGCCCTAACCCTAGCCCTAGCCCTACCCTACCCCTACCCCTAACTCAAACTGTAACCCTAAACTGAACCTGAACCCTAACGCTAGCCCTAACTCTAGCTCTAACGCATGTCCTAACCGTTACCCTAGCCCTAGTCCTAACACTAGCCCTAGCCCTAATCCTAACCCTAACCCTAACCCAAACCCTAACCCAAACCCTAGCCCTAACCCTAACCCAAAGCCTACCACTAAACCTAACCAAAACCCTAACCATAATCATAAACCTAACCCTAACCCTAGCCCTAACCCTAATGATAACCCTAGCCCTAACCCTAACCCTAAAACTAACCCTCACCCTAAACCTAGCCCTCACCCTAACCCTAACTCTACTCCTAACCCTAAACCTCACCAAACCCTAACCCTAGCCATAACGCAAGCCCTAACCGTAGGCCTAGCCCTAGCCCTAACCCTAACCCTAACCCTAACCCTAAACCTAAACCTAACTCTAATGCTAACGCTAACGCCAGCCCTATCCCTAATGCTAACCCTAGCCGTAACCCTCACCCTCACCCTAACCATAGCCCTCACACTGACCCTAAACTTAACCGTAACAATAGCCCTTGACCTAACCCTTGCCCTAGCCCTAGCCCTATCCCTAGCCCTAGTCCTATCCCTATCCCTATCCCTATCCCTATCCCTATCCCTAGTCCTATCCCTATCCCTAACCCTAACCCAAGCCCAAACCCTAGCCGTAGCCCTAACCCCACCCTAACCCTAACCCGAACTCTAGCCCTAACCCGAACCCTAGCCCTAACCCTAACACTAACCCTAGCCCTAGCCCTAGCCCTAGCCCTATCCCTATCCCTATCCCTATCCCTAGCCCTAGCCCTAGCCCGAGCCTTAACCCTAAACCTAACCCTAGCCCAGACCCTATCCCTAAACCTATCCCTACCCCTAAACCTAACCCTAGCCCTAGCCCTAACCCTAACCCTAACCCTAGTCCTAGCGCTAACCCTAACGCTAACCCTAACCCTAGCCCTAGCCCTAGCTTTAACCCTAGCCCTAGCCCTAAACCTAACCCCAACCCCAACCCTAACCCTAACCCAAACCATAAACCTACCCCAAACCCTAACCCTAACCCTAACCCGAACCGAACCCGAACTCAAACCCTAACCCCAACCCCAACCACAACACAACACCAACCGCAACCACAACCGTAAACCTAATCCTAACCCTAACCCTAACCCTAACCTCTACCCCAACCCTAGCCCTAACTCTAACCCTAACCCTAACCCTAACCGTAACCCTAACCGTAACCCCAAACCTAACCCTAGCCCTAGCCCTAACATTAACCCTAACCCTAGCCCTAACCCTAGACCTTACCCTAACCCAAAGCCTACCACTAACACTAATACAAACCCTAACCATAACCGTTGCCCTAACCCTAATGCTTACCCTAGCCCTAACACTAACCAGAACCCTCACCCTAACCCTAGCCCTCACCCTATACCTAACCTTAACCCTAACCCTTGCCCTAGCCCAAGACCTAGCCATAGCCCTAACCCTAACACTAGCCCTAGCCTTAGACCTAACCCTTGTCCGAACTCTAACCCTAACCATAGCCCTTGCCCTAACCCTTGCCCTAGACCTAGCCCGAGCCCTAGCCCTAGCCCTAACCCTCACCCTCACCCTAACCCTAACCCTAACCCTAACCATAGCCCTTGCCCTAACCCTTGCCCTAGCCCTAGCCCTAGCCCTAACCCTAACCCTAACCCAAGCCCTACCCCTAGCCCTAACCCTAGCCCTAACCGTAGCCCTAGCAGTAACCCTAGCCCTAGCCCGAACACTAACCCTAACCCAAACCCTAACCCTAACCCTAACTCTAACCTTAACCCTAACCCTAACCCTAACCCTAACCCTCGACCTAACCCTAGCCCTAACCCTAATCCTAACGCTAACCATAACCCTAACCCTAACAAAAAAACATATCCCTAAACCTAAATCTCACCCTAACACTAGCCTTAGCCCTAACCCTCTCACTAACTGTAACCCTAACCCTAATCCTAGCCTAAACTCTATACCTAGCACTAACCCTAACCCAACACCTACCACTAACCCTAACCCTAACGCTAACCCAAACCCTAACCAGAACCAGAACCGTAACCCTAACCCTAACCCGAGCCCTAAACCTAACCCTAGCCCTAACCCTAACCCTAAGCCTAACCCTAGCGCTAACCCTAACCCTAACCCTAAACCTAACTATAGCCTTAACCCAAACCCTAGGCCTAGACCTAACCCTACCCCTACCCCTACCCCTAAACCAAACTGTAACCCTAAACTAAAACTGAACCCTAACCCTAACCCTAGCCCTAGCTCTAGTTCTAAACCTAGCCCTAACCCTGACCCTAGCCCTAGCCCTAACCCTAGACCTTACCCTAACTCAAAGCCTACCACTAACCCTAACACAAACCCTAACCATAACCGTAGCCCTAACCCTAATGCTAACCCTAGCCCTAACACTAACCAGAACCCTCACCCTAACCCTAGCCCTCAACCTATACCTAACCCGAACCCTAACCCTAACCCTAACCCTAACCTAAGCCCTAACCCTAGCCCTAACCCTAGCCCTATCCGTAGCCCTAGCCCTAGCCCTAACCCTAACCCTAGCCCTAGCCCTAACCCTAACCCTAACACTAATTCTAACCCTATCCGGAACCCGAACCCAAACTCAAACCCTAACCCCAACCCCAACCACAACACGACACCAACCACAACCCCAACCGTAACCCTCACCCTAACCTCAACCCCAACCCCAGCCCTAACCCTAACCCTAACCCTAAACCTAACCCTAGCCCTAACCCTAACTCTAACCCAAATCCTAAACCTAACCCAAACCCTAACCCTAGCCATAACCCTAACCCTAACCTTAGCCCAAACCCTAACCCTAGACCTAACCCTAACCCAAAGCCTACCACAAACCCTAACCCAAACCCTAACCATAACCATAGCCCTAACCCTGACCCTAACCGTAGCCCTAACCCTAATGCTAACCCTAGCCCTAACACTAACCCTAACCCTCACCCTAACCCTAGCCCTCACCCTAACCCTGACCCTAACCCTAACCCTAACCATAACCCTAACCATAGCCCTTGCCGTAACCCTTGCCGTAGCCCTAACCCTAGCCCTAACCCTAGTCGTAACCATAGCCCTAGCCCTAACCCTAGCCCTAGCCCGAACCCTAACCCTAACCCTAACACTAACCCTAACCCTAACCCTAACCCTAACCCTAACCCTAACCCTAACCCTAACCATAACCATAACCCTAACCCTAGACCTAACCCTAACCCTAACCCTAACCCTAACCCTAACCCTAGCCCTAACCCTAAGCCTAACCCAAACCATATCCCTAAACCTAAGCCTAACCCTAACACTAGCCTTAGCCCTAACCCTCTCACTAACTGTAACCTAACCCTAATCATAGCCTAAACTCTATCCCTATCCCTAACCCTAACCCAACACCTACCACTAACCGTAACGCTAACCCAAACCCTAACCAGAACCAGAACCGTAACCCTAGACCTAACCCGAGCCCTAAACCTAACCCTAGCCCTAACCCTAACCCTAAGCCTAACCCTAGCGCTAACCCTAACCCTAACCCTAACCCTAAACCTAACTATAGCCTTAACCCTAACCCTAGGCCTAGACCTAACCCTACCCCTACCCCTACCCCTAAACCAAACTGTAACCCTAAACTGAAACTGAACCCTAACCCTAACCTTAGCCCTAGCTCTAGTTCTAAACCTAGCCCTAACCCTTACCCTAGCCCTAGCCCTAACCCTAGACCTTACCCTAACCCAAAGCCTACCACTAACCCTAATACAAACCCTAACCATAACTGTAGCCCTAACCCTAATGCTTACCCTAGCTCTAACACTAACCAGAACCCTCACCCTAACCCTAGCCCTCACCCTATACCTAACCCTAACCCTAACCCTAACCCTTGCCCTAGCCCAAGCCCTAGCCATAGCCCTAACCCTAACACTAGCCCTAGCCTTAGCCCTAACCCTTGTCCGAGCCCTAACCCTAACCATAGCCGTAACCCTAACCCTACCCTAATCCTACCCCTACCCCTACCCCTAACCCTAACCGTAGCCCTGACCCTAATGCTAACCCTGGCCCTAACACTAACCCTAACCCTCACGCTAACCCTAGTCCTGACCCTCACCCTAACCCCAACCATAACCCTAACCCGAACTCTAACCCTAATCATAGTCCTTGCCCTAACCCTTGCCCTAGCCCTAGCCCTAGCCCTAGCCCTAACCCTCACCCTAACCCTAACCCTAACCCTAAACCTAAACATAGCCCTTGCCCTAACCCTTGCCCTAGCCCTAGCCCTAGCCCTAACCCTAACCCCAACCCAAGCCCTAACCCTAGCCCTAACCCTAGCCCTAACCGTAGCCCTAGCATTAACCCTAGCCCTAGCCCGAACACTAACCCTAACCCTAACCCAAACCCTAACCCTAACCCTAACCCTAACCCTAACCTTAACCCTAACCCTAACCCTAACCCTAACCCTAACCCTCGACCTAACCCTAGCCCTAACCCTAATCCTAACGCTAACCATAACCCTAACCCTAACAAAAAACCATATTCCTAAACCTAAATCTCACCCTAACACTAGCCTTAGCCCTAACCCTCTCACTAACTGTAACCCTAACCCTAATCCTAGCCCTAGCTCTAGTTCTAACCCTAGCCCTAACCCTTTCCCTAGCCCTAGCCCTAACCCTAGACCTTACCCTAGCCCTATCCGTAGCCCTAGCCCTAGCCCTAACCCTAGCCCTAGCCCGAACCCTAACCCTAACCCTAACCCTAACCCTAACCCTAACCCTAACCCTCGACCTAACCCTAGCCCTAACCCTAATCTCAACGCTAACCATAACCCTAACCCTAACAAAAAACCATATCCCTAAACCTAAATCTCACCCTAACCCTAGCCTTAGCCCTAACCCTCTCACTAACTGTAACCCTAACCCTAATCCTAGCCCAAAACCTAACCCTAGCCCGAACCCGAACCCGAACCCTAACCCTAACCCAAACCCTAACCAATACCGTAACCCTAAACCTAACACTAACCCGAGCCCTAAACCTGAACCTAACCCTAAACCTAACCATAACCCTAACCCTAGCGCTAATCCTAACTCTAACGCTAACCCTAAACCTAACCCTAGCCCTAGCCCTAACCCTAGGCCTAGCCGTAACCATACCCCTACCCCTACCCCTGCCCCTAACCCAAACTGTAACCTAAACTGAACCTGAACCTGAACCCTAACCCTAGCCCTAGCTCTAGCTCTAACCCTAGCCCTAACCGTTACCCTAGCCCTAGCCCTAGCCCTAACCCTAGCCCTAATCCTAGCCCGAACCCTAACCCTAACCCTAGCCCTAACCCTAACCCTAACCCTAGCCCTTACCCTAACCCTAACCCTAACCCTAACCCTAACCCTAACCCTAACCCTAACCCTAGCCCTAGCCCTAACACTAACACTAACCCTATCCCTATCCCTATCCCTATCCCTATCCCTATCCCTATCCCAAGATTAGCCCTAGCTCTAACACTACGACTAACCCTAGCCCTACCCCTAAACCTGCCCCTAAGCCTAACCCTAACCCTACACCTAAACCTAACCCTAACCCTAACCCTAACCCTAACACTAACCCTAGCCCTAGCCCTAGCACTAACCCTAACACAAACCCTAGCCCTAGCCCTAGCCCTCGCCCTAAACCTAACCCTACCCCTAACCCTAACCCTAAGCCTAACCCTAGCGCTAACCCTAACCCTAACCCTAAACCTAACTATAGCCTTAACCCAAACCCTAGGCCTAGACCTAACCCTACCCCTACCCCTACCCCTAAACCAAACTGTAACCCTAAACTAAAACTGAACCCTAACCCTAACCCTAGCCCTAGCTCTAGTTCTAAACCTAGCCCTAACCCTGACCCTAGCCCTAGCCCTAACCCTAGACCTTACCCTAACTCAAAGCCTACCACTAACCCTAACACAAACCCTAACCATAACCGTAGCCCTAACCCTAATGCTAACCCTAGCCCTAACACTAACCAGAACCCTCACCCTAACCCTAGCCCTCAACCTATACCTAACCCGAACCCTAACCCTAACCCTAACCCTAACCCTAACCTAAGCCCTAACCCTAGCCCTAACCCTAGCCCTATCCGTAGCCCTAGCCCTAGCCCTAGCCCTAACCCTAACCCTAGCCCTAGCCCTAACCCTAACCCTAACACTAATTCTAACCCTATCCGGAACCCGAACCCAAACTCAAACCCTAACCCCAACCCCAACCACAACACGACACCAACCACAACCCCAACCGTAACCCTCACCCTAACCTCAACCCCAACCCCAGCCCTAACCCTAACCCTAACCCTAAACCTAACCCTAGCCCTAACCCTAACTCTAACCCAAATCCTAAACCTAACCCAACCCCTAACCCTAGCCATAACCCTAACCCTAACCTTAGCCCAAACCCTAACCCTAGACCTAACCCTAACCCAAAGCCAACCACAAACCCTAACCCAAACCCTAACCATAACCATAGCCCTAACCCTGACCCTAACCGTAGCCCTAACCCTAATGCTAACCCTAGCCCTAACACTAACCCTAACCCTCACCCTAACCCTAGCCCTCACCCTAACCCTGACCCTAACCCTAACCCTAACCATAACCCTAACCATAGCCCTTGCCGTAACACTTGCCGTAGCCCTAACCCTAGCCCTAACCCTAGTCGTAACAATAGCCCTAGCCCTAACCCTAGCCCTAGCCCGAACCCTAACCCTAACCCTAACACTAACCCTAACCCTAACCCTAACCCTAACCCTAACCCTAACCCTAACCCTAACCATAACCCTAACCCTAACCCTAGACCTAACCCTAACCCTAACCCTAACCCTAACCCTAGCCCTAACCCTAAGCCTAACCCAAACCATATCCCTAAACCTAAGCCTAACCCTAACACTAGCCTTAGCCCTAACCCTCTCACTAACTGTAACCTAACCCTAATCATAGCCTAAACTCTATCCCTATCCCTAACCCTAACCCAACACCTACCACTAACCGTAACGCTAACCCAAACCCTAACCAGAACCAGAACCGTAACCCAAAACCTAACCCGAGCCCTAAACCTAACCCTAGCCCTAACCCTAACCCTAAGCCTAACCCTAGCGCTAACCCTAACCCTAACCCTAAACCTAACTATAGCCTTAACCCTAACCCTAGGCCTAGACCTAACCCTACCCCTATGCCTACCCCTAAACCAAACTGTAACCCTAAACTGAAACTGAACCCTAACCCTAACCCTAGCCCTAGCTCTAGTTCTAAACCTAGCCCTAACCCTTACCCTAGCCCTAGCCCTAACCCTAGACCTTACCCTAACCCAAAGCCTACCACTAACCCTAATACCAACCCTAACCATAACCGTAGCCCTAACCCTAATGCTTACCCTAGCCCTAACACTAACCAGAACCCTCACCCTAACCCTAGCCCTCACCCTATACCTAACCCTAACCCTAACCCTTGTCCGAGCCCTAACCCTAACCATAGCCGTAACCCTAACCCTACCCTAATCCTACCCCTACCCCTACCCCTAACCCTAACCGTAGCCCTGACCCTAATGCTAACCCTGGCCCTAACACTAACCCTAACCCTCACGCTAACCCTAGTCCTGACCCTCACCCTAACCCCAACCATAACCCTAACCCGAACTCTAACCCTAATCATAGTCCTTGCCCTAACCCTTGCCCTAGCCCTAGCCCTAGCCCTAGCCCTAACCCTCACCCTAACCCTAACCCTAACCCTAACCCTAACCCTAACCCTAAACCTAAACATAGCCCTTGCCCTAACCCTTGCCCTAGCCCTAGCCCTAGCCCTAACCCTAACCCCAACCCAAGCCCTAACCCTAGCCCTAACCCTAGCCCTAACCGTAGCCCTAGCATTAACCCTAGCCCTAGCCCGAACACTAACCCTAACCCTAACCCAAACCCTAACCCTAACCCTAACCCTAACCTTAACCCTAACCCTAACCCTAACCCTAACCCTAACCCTAACCCTCGACCTAACCCTAGCCCTAACCCTAATCCTAACGCTAACCATAACCCTAACCCTAACAAAAAACCATATTCCTAAACCTAAATCTCACCCTAACACTAGCCTTAGCCCTAACCCTCTCACTAACTGTAACCCTAACCCTAATCCTAGCCCTAGCTCTAGTTCTAACCCTAGCCCTAACCCTTTCCCTAGCCCTAGCCCTAACCCTAGACCTTACCCTAGCCCTATCCGTAGCCCTAGCCCTAACCCTAGCCCTAGCCCGAACCCTAACCCTAACCCTAAACCTAACCCTAACCCTAGCCCAAAGCGTCACCCTAACGATAACCCTAACCCTAGACCTAACCCTAACCCTAACCCTAACCCTAAACCTCACCCTAGCCCTAACCCTAACCCAAACCCTTACCCTAACCCTAACCCTAACCCAAACAGTATCCCTAACCCTAAGCATAACCCTAGGCTTAGCCCTAACCCTCTCACTTACAATAACCCTAACCCTAACCCTAGCCCCAACCCTGACCCTAGCCCTAACCCTAACCCAACCCCTACCACTAACCCTAACCCTAACCCTAACCATAACCGTAACCCTAACCCTAACCCGAGCCCTAAACTTAACCCTATCCCTAACCCTAAACGTAACCCTAGCGCTAACCCTAACGCTAAGCCTAAGCCTAAACCTAACCTTAGCCCTAATTCTAACCCTAGGCCTAGCCCTAACCCTAGCCCTAGCCCTACCCTACCCCTACCCCTAACTCAAACTGTAACCCTAAACTGAACCTGAACCCTAACGCTAGCCCTAAATCTAGCTCTAACGCATGTCCTAACCATTAACCTAGCCCTAGCCCTAGCCCTAACACTAGCCCTAGCCCTAATCCTAACCCTAACCCTAACCCAAACCCTAACCCAAACCCTAGCCCTAACCCTAACCCAAAGCCTACCACTAAACCTAACCAAAACCCTAACCATAATCATAAACCTAACCCTAACCCTAGCCCTAACCCTAATGATAACCCTAGCCCTAACCCAAACCCTAAAACTAACCCTCACCCTAAACCTAGCCCTCACCCTAACCCTAACTCTACTCCTAACCCTAAACCTCACCGAACCCTAACCCTAGCCATAACGCTAGCCCTAACCGTAGCTCTAGCCCTAGCCCTAACCCTAACCCTAACCCTAACCCTAACCATAAACCTAAACCTAACTCTAACGCTAACGCCAGCCCTAACCCTAATGCTAACCCTAGCCGTAACCCTCATCCTCACCCTCACCCTAACCATAGCCCTCACACTGACCCTAACCCTAACTGTAACAATAGCCCTCGACCTAACCCTAGCCCTAACCCTAATCCTAACGCTAACCATAACCCTAACCCTAACAAAAAAACATATCCCTAAACCTAAATCTCACCCTAACACTAGCCTTAGCCCTAACCCTCTCACTAACTGTAACCCTAACCCTAATCCTAGCCTAAACTCTATCCCTAGCCCTAACCCTAACCCAACACCTACCACTAACCCTAACCCTAACGCTAACCCAAACCCTAACCAGAACCAGAACCGTAACCCTAACCCTAACCCGAGCCCTAAACTTAACCCTAGCCCTAACCCTAACCCTAAGCCTAACCCTAGCGCTAACCCTAACCCTAACCCTAAACCTAACTATAGCCTTAACCCAAACCCTAGGCCTAGACCTACCCCTACCCCTACCCCTACCCCTAAACCAAACTGTAACCCTAAACTAAAACTGAACCCTAACCCTAACCCTAGCCCTAGCTCTAGTTCTAAACCTAGCCCTAACCCTGACCCTAGCCCTAGCCCTAACCCTAGACCTTACCCTAACTCAAAGCCTACCACTAACCCTAACACAAACCCTAACCATAACCGTAGCCCTAACCCTAATGCTAACCCTAGCCCTAACACTAACCAGAACCCTCACCGTAACCCTAGCCCTCACCCTAGACCTAACCCGAACCATAAACCTAACCCTAACCCTAACCCTAACCTAAGACCTAACCCTAGCCCTAACCCTAGCCCTATCCGTAGCCCTAGCCCTAGCCCTAACCCTAGCCCTAGCCCGAACCCGAACCCGAACCCTAACCCTAACCCTAACCCTAACCCTAACCCTAGCCCAAAGCATCACCCTAACGATAACCCTAACCCTAGACCTAACCCTAACCCTAACCCTAACCCTAAACCTCACCCTAGCCCTAACCCTAACCCTAACCCAAACCCTAACCCTTACCCTAACCCTAACCCTAACCCTAATCCTAACCGAAACAGTATCCCTAACCCTAACCATAACCCTAGGCTTAGCCCTAAGCCTCTCACTTACAATAACCCTAACCCTAACCCTAGCCCCAACCCTGACCCTAGCCCTAACCCTAACCCAACCCCTACCACTAACCCTAACCCTAACCCAAACCCTAACCATAACCGTAACCCTAACCCTAACCCGAGCCCTAAACCTAACGCTATCCCTAACCCTAAACGTAACCCTAGCGCTAACCCTAACGCTAACCCTAACCCTAAACCTAACAGCCCTAATTCTAACCCTAGGCCTAGCCCT
>NC_139475.1:26657500-26665000 GCF_057233095.1 Heloderma suspectum | reverse complement strand
CTAACACTAGCCCTAGCCCTAATCCTAACCCTAACCCTAACCCAAACCCTAACCCTAACCCAAACCCTAGCCCTAACCCTAACCCAAAGCCTACCACTAAACCTAACCAAAACCCTAACCATAATCATAAACCTAACCCTAACCCTAGCCGTAACCCTAATGATAACCCTAGCCCTAACCCTAACCCTAAAACTAACCCTCACCCTAAACCTAGCCCTCACCCTAACCCTAACTCTACTCCTAACCCTAAACCTCACCAAACCCTAACCCTAGCCATAACGCAAGCCCGAACCGTAGGCCTAGCCCTAGCCCTAACCCTAACCCTAACCCTAACCCTAAAACTAAACCTAACTCTAATGCTAACGCTAACGCCAGCCCTATCCCTAATGCTAACCCTAGCCGTAACCCTCACCCTCACCCTCACCATAGCCCTCACACTGACCCTAAACTTAACCGTAACAATAGCCCTTGACCTAACCCTTGCCCTAGCCCTAGCCCTATCCCTATCCCTAGTCCTATCCCTATCCCTATCCCTATCCCTATCCCTATCCCTAGTCCTATCCCTAGCCCTAACCCTAACCCAAGCCCAAACCCTAGCCGTAGCCCTAACCCCACCCTAACCCTAACCCGAACTCTAGCCCTAACCCGAACCCTAGCCCTAACCCTAACACTAACCCTAGCCCTAGCCCTAGCCCTATCCCTATCCCTATCCCTATCCCTAGCCCTAGCCCTAGCCCTAGCCCGAGCCTTAACCCTAAACCTAACCCTAGCCCAGACCCTTTCCCTAAACCTATCCCTACCCCTAAACCTAACCCTAGCCCTAGCCCTAACCCCAACCCTAACCCTAGTCCTAGCGCTAACCCTAACGCTAACCCTAACCCTAGCCCTAGCCCTAGCTTTAACCCTAGCCCTAGCCCTAAACCTAACCCCAACCCCAACCCTAACCCTAACCCAAACCATAAACCTACCCCAAACCCTAACCCTAACCCTAACCCGAACCGAACCCGAACTCAAACCCTAACCCCAACCACAACACAACACCAACCGCAACCACAACCGTAAACCTAATCCTAACACTAACCCTAACCCTAACCTCTACCCCAACCCTAGCCCTAACTCTAACCCTAACCCTAACCGTAACCCTAACCGTAACCCCAAACCTAACCCTAGCCCTAGCCCTAACATTAACCCTAACCCTAGCCCTAACCCTAGACCTTACCCTAACCCAAAGCCTACCACTAACACTAATACAAACCCTAACCATAACCGTTGCCCTAACCCTAATGCTTACCCTAGCCCTAACACTAACCAGAACCCTCACCCTAACCCTAGCCCTCACCCTATACCTAACCTTAACCCTAACCCTTGCCCTAGCCCAAGACCTAGCCATAGCCCTAACCCTAACACTAGCCCTAGCCTTAGACCTAACCCTTGTCCGAACTCTAACCCTAACCATAGCCCTTGCCCTAACCCTTGCCCTAGCCCTAGCCCTAGCCCTAACCCTAACCCTAACCCAAGCCCTACCCCTAGCCCTAACCCTAGCCCTAACCGTAGCCCTAGCAGTAACCCTAGCCCTAGCCCGAACACTAACCCTAACCCAAACCCTAACCCTAACCCTAACTCTAACCTTAACCCTAACCCTAACCCTAACCCTAACCCTAACCCTCGACCTAACCCTAGCCCTAACCCTAATCCTAACGCTAACCATAACCCTAACCCTAACAAAAAAACATATCCCTAAACCTAAATCTCACCCTAACACTAGCCTTAGCCCTAACCCTCTCACTAACTGTAACCCTAACCCTAATCCTAGCCTAAACTCTATACCTAGCACTAACCCTAACCCAACACCTACCACTAACCCTAACCCTAACGCTAACCCAAACCCTAACCAGAACCAGAACCGTAACCCTAACCCTAACCCGAGCCCTAAACCTAACCCTACCCTTAACCCTAACCCTAAGCCTAACCCTAGCGCTAACCCTAACCCTAACCCTAAACCTAACTATAGCCTTAACCCAAACCCTAGGCCTAGACCTAACCCTACCCCTACCCCTACCCCTAAACCAAACTGTAACCCTAAACTAAAACTGAACCCTAACCCTAACCCTAGCCCTAGCTCTAGTTCTAAACCTAGCCCTAACCCTGACCCTAGCCCTAGCCCTAACCCTAGACCTTACCCTAACTCAAAGCCTACCACTAACCCTAACACAAACCCTAACCATAACCGTAGCCCTAACCCTAATGCTAACCCTAGCCCTAACACTAACCAGAACCCTCACCCTAACCCTAGCCCTCAACCTATACCTAACCCGAACCCTAACCCTAACCCTAACCCTAACCCTAACCTAAGCCCTAACCCTAGCCCTAACCCTAGCCCTATCCGTAGCCCTAGCCCTAGCCCTAACCCTAACCCTAGCCCTAGCCCTAACCCTAACCCTAACACTAATTCTAACCCTATCCGGAACCCGAACCCAAACTCAAACCCTAACCCCAACCCCAACCACAACACGACACCAACCACAACCCCAACCGTAACCCTCACCCTAACCTCAACCCCAACCCCAGCCCTAACCCTAACCCTAACCCTAAACCTAACCCTAGCCCTAACCCTAACTCTAACCCAAATCCTAAACCTAACCCAAACCCTAACCCTAGCCATAACCCTAACCCTAACCTTAGCCCAAACCCTAACCCTAGACCTAACCCTAACCCAAAGCCTACCACAAACCCTAACCCAAACCCTAACCATAACCATAGCCCTAACCCTGACCCTAACCGTAGCCCTAACCCTAATGCTAACCCTAGCCCTAACACTAACCCTAACCCTCACCCTAACCCTAGCCCTCACCCTAACCCTGACCCTAACCCTAACCCTAACCATAACCCTAACCATAGCCCTTGCCGTAACCCTTGCCGTAGCCCTAACCCTAGCCCTAACCCTAGTCGTAACCATAGCCCTAGCCCTAACCCTAGCCCTAGCCCGAACCCTAACCCTAACCCTAACACTAACCCTAACCCTAACCCTAACCCTAACCCTAACCCTAACCATAACCCTAACCCTAACCCTAGACCTAACCCTAACCCTAACCCTAACCCTAACCCTAGCCCTAACCCTAAGCCTAACCCAAACCATATCCCTAAACCTAAGCCTAACCCTAACACTAGCCTTAGCCCTAACCCTCTCACTAACTGTAACCTAACCCTAATCATAGCCTAAACTCTATCCCTATCCCTAACCCTAACCCAACACCTACCACTAACCGTAACGCTAACCCAAACCCTAACCAGAACCAGAACCGTAACCCAAAACCTAACCCGAGCCCTAAACCTAACCCTAGCCCTAACCCTAACCCTAAGCCTAACCCTAGCGCTAACCCTAACCCTAACCCTAAACCTAACTATAGCCTTAACCCTAACCCTAGGCCTAGACCTAACCCTACCCCTATGCCTACCCCTAAACCAAACTGTAACCCTAAACTGAAACTGAACCCTAACCCTAACCCTAGCCCTAGCTCTAGTTCTAAACCTAGCCCTAACCCTTACCCTAGCCCTAGCCCTAACCCTAGACCTTACCCTAACCCAAAGCCTACCACTAACCCTAATACCAACCCTAACCATAACCGTAGCCCTAACCCTAATGCTAACCCTAGCCCTAACACTAACCAGAACCCTCACCCTAACCCTAGCCCTCACCCTATACCTAACCCTAACCCTAACCTTAACCCTTGCCCTAGCCATAGCCCTAACCCTAACACTAGCCCTAGCCTTAGCCCTAACCCTTGTCCGAGCCCTAACCCTAACCATAGCCGTAACCCTAACCCTACCCTAATCCTACCCCTACCCCTACCCCTAACCCTAACCGTAGCCCTGACCCTAATGCTAACCCTGGCCCTAACACTAACCCTAACCCTCACGCTAACCCTAGTCCTGACCCTCACCCTAACCCCAACCATAACCCTAACCCGAACTCTAACCCTAATCATAGTCCTTGCCCTAACCCTTGCCCTAGCCCTAGCCCTAGCCCTAACCCTCACCCTAACCCTAACCCTAACCCTAACCCTAACCCTAAACCTAAACATAGCCCTTGCCCTAACCCTTGCCCTAGCCCTCGCCCTAGCCCTAACCCTAACCCCAACCCAAGCCCTAACCCTAGCCCTAACCCTAGCCCTAACCGTAGCCCTAGCATTAACCCTAGCCCTAGCCCGAACACTAACCCTAACCCTAACCCAAACCCTAACCCTAACCCTAACCTTAACCCTAACCCTAACCCTAAACCTAACCCTCGAACTAACCCTAGCCCTAACCCTAATCCTAACGCTAACCATAACCCTAACCCTAACAAAAAACCATATTCCTAAACCTAAATCTCACCCTAACACTAGCCTTAGCCCTAACCCTCTCACTAACTGTAACCCTAACCCTAATCCTAGCCCTAGCTCTAGTTCTAACCCTAGCCCTAACCCTTTCCCTAGCCCTAGCCCTAACCCTAGACGTTACCCTAGCCCTATCCGTAGCCCTAGCCCTAGCCCTAACCCTAGCCCTAGCCCGAACCCTAACCCTAACCCTAAACCTAACCCTAACCCTAGCCCAAAGCGTCACCCTAACGATAACCCTAACCCTAGACCTAACCCTAACCCTAACCCTAACCCTAAACCTCACCCTAGCCCTAACCCTAACCCAAACCCTTACCCTAACCCTAACCCTAACCCAAACAGTATCCCTAACCCTAAGCATAACCCTAGGCTTAGCCCTAACCCTCTCACTTACAATAACCCTAACCCTAACCCTAGCCCCAACCCTGACCCTAGCCCTAACCCTAACCCAACCCCTACCACTAACCCTAACCCTAACCCTAACCATAACCGTAACCCTAACCCTAACCCGAGCCCTAAACTTAACCCTATCCCTAACCCTAAACGTAACCCTAGCGCTAACCCTAACGCTAAGCCTAAGCCTAAACCTAACCTTAGCCCTAATTCTAACCCTAGGCCTAGCCCTAACCCTAGCCCTAGCCCTACCCTACCCCTACCCCTAACTCAAACTGTAACCCTAAACTGAACCTGAACCCTAACGCTAGCCCTAAA
Organism: Heloderma suspectum; assembly: GCF_057233095.1. Taxonomy (NCBI): domain Eukaryota; kingdom Metazoa; phylum Chordata; class Lepidosauria; order Squamata; family Helodermatidae; genus Heloderma; species Heloderma suspectum. Next base: position 26,659,913 of record NC_139475.1, on the reverse strand, counting down.
TCTAGCTCTAACGCATGTCCTAACCATTAACCTAGCCCTAGTCCTAGCCCTAACACTAGCCCTAGCCCTAATCCTAACCCTAACCCTAACCCAAACCCTAACCCAAACCCTAGCCCTAACCCTAACCCAAAGCCTACCACTAAACCTAACCAAAACCATAATCATAATCATAAACCTAACACTAACCCTAGCCCTAACCCTAATGATAACCCTAGCCCTAACCCAAACCCTAAAACTAACCCTCACCCTAAACCTAGCCCTCACCCTAACCATAACTCTACTCCTAACCCTAAACCTCACCGAACCCTAACCCTAGCCATAACGCTAGCCCTAACCGTAGCTCTAGCCCTAGCCCTAACCCTAACCCTAACCCTAACCCTAACCATAAACCTAAACCTAACTCTAACGCTAACGCCAGCCCTAACCCTAATGCTAACCCTAGCCGTAACCCTCATCCTCACCCTCACCCTAACCATAGCCCTCACACTGACCCTAACCCTAACTGTAACAATAGCCCTCGACCTAACCCTAGCCCTAACCCTAATCCTAACGCTAACCATAACCCTAACCCTAACAAAAAAACATATCCCTAAACCTAAATCTCACCCTAACACTAGCCTTAGCCCTAACCCTCTCACTAACTGTAACCCTAACCCTAATCCTAGCCTAAACTCTATCCCGAGCCCTAACCCTAACCCAACAACTACCACTAACCCTAACCCTAACGCTAACCCAAACCCTAACCAGAACCAGAACCGTAACCCTAACCCTAACCCAAGCCCTAAACTTAACCCTAGCCCTAACCCTAACCCTAAGCCTAACCCTAGCGCTAACCCTAACCCTAACCCTAAACCTAACTATAGCCTTAACCCAAACCCTAGGCCTAGACCTACCCCTACCCCTACCCCTACCCCTAAACCAAACTGTAACCCTAAACTAAAACTGAACCCTAACCCTAACCCTAGCCCTAGCTCTAGTTCTAAACCTAGCCCTAACCCTGACACTAGCCCTAGCCCTAACCCTAGACCTTACCCTAACTCAAAGCCTACCACTAACCCTAACACAAACCCTAACCATAACCGTAGCCCTAACCCTAATGCTAACCCTAGCCCTAACACTAACCAGAACCCTCACCCTAACCCTAGCCCTCACCCTATACCTAACCCGAACCATAAACCTAACCCTAACCCTAACCCTAACCTAAGACCTAACCCTAGCCCTAACCCTAGCCCTATCCGTAGCCCTAGCCCTAGCCCTAACCCTAGCCCTAGCCCGAACCCGAACCCGAACCCTAACCCTAACCCTAACCCTAACCCTAACCCTAGCCCAAAGCGTCACCCTAACGATAACCCTAACCCTAGACCTAACCCTAACCCTAACCCTAACCCTAAACCTCACCCTAGCCCTAACCCTAACCCTAACCCTAACCCTAACCCTAACCCTAACCCTAACCCTTACCCTAACCCTAACCCTAACCCTAATCCTAACCGAAACAGTATCCCTAACCCTAACCATAACCCTAGGCTTAGCCCTAAGCCTCTCACTTACAATAACCCTAACCCTAACCCTAGCCCCAACCCTGACCCTAGCCCTAACCCTAACCCAACCCCTACCACTAACCCTAACCCTAACCCAAACCCTAACCATAACCGTAACCCTAACCCTAACCCGAGCCCTAAACCTAACGCTATCCCTAACCCTAAACGTAACCCTAGCGCTAACCCTAACGCTAACCCTAACCCTAAACCTAACCTTAGCCCTAATTCTAACCCTAGGCCTAGCCCTAACCCTAGCCCTAGCCCTACCCTACCCCTACCCCTAACTCAAACTGTAACCCTAAACTGAACCTGAACCCTAACGCTAGCCCTAAATCTAGCTCTAACGCATGTCCTAACAGTTACCCAGCCCTAGCTCTAGCCCTAAGACTAGCCCTAGCCATAATCCTAACCCTAACCCTAACCCTAACCCTAACCCAAGCCCTAACCCTAGCCGTAGCCCTAACCCCACCCTAACCCTAACCCGAACCCTAGCCCTAACCCGAACCCTAGCCCTAACCGTAACGCTAACCCTAGCCCTAGACCTAGCCCTAGCCCTATCCCTAGCCCTAGCCCGAGCCGTAACCCTAAACCTAACCCTAGCCCAGACCCTATCCCTAAACCTATCCCTACCCCTAAACTTAACCCTAGCCCTAACCCTAACCCTAACCCTAACCCTACCCCTACCCCTAACCCTAGCCCTAGCACTAACCCTAACCCTAACCCTAACCCTACCCCTAACCCTAACCCTAACCCTAGCCCTAGCGCTAACCCTAACGCTAACCCTAACCCTAGCCCTAGCCCTAGCTTTAACCCTAGCCCTAGCCCTAGCCCTAGCCCTAAACCTAACCCCAACCCCAACCCTAACCCTAACCCTA
>NC_139475.1:26645000-26652500 GCF_057233095.1 Heloderma suspectum | reverse complement strand
AACTGTAACCTAACCCTAATCCTAGCCTAAACTCTATCCCTAGCCCTAACCCTAACCCAACACCTACCACTAACCGTAACGCTAACCCAAACCCTAACCAGAACCAGAACCGTAACCCTAAACCTAACCCGAGCCCTAAACCTAACCCTAGCCCTAACCCTAACCCTAAGCCTAACCCTAGCGCTAACCCTAACCCTAACCCTAAACCTAACTATAGCCTTAACCCTAACCCTAGGCCTAGACCTAACCCTACCCCTACCCCTAAACCAAACTGTAACCCTAAACTGAAACTGAACCCTAACCCTAACCCTAGCCCTAGCTCTAGTTCTAAACCTAGCCCTAAACCTTACCCTAGCCCTAGCCCTAACCCTAGACCTTACCCTAACCCAAAGCCTACCACTAACCCTAATACAAACCCTCGCCCTAACCGGAGCCCTCACCCTATACCTAACCCTAACCCTAACCCTAACCCTTGCCCTAGCCCAAGCCCTAGCCATAGCCCTAACCCTAACACTAGCCCTAGCCTTAGCCCTAACCCTTGTCCGAGCCCTAACCCTAACCATAGCCGTAACCCTAACCCTACCCTAATCCTACCCCTACCCCTTCCCATAACCCTAACCGTAGCCCTGACCCTAATGCTAACCCTGGCCCTAACACTAACCCTAACCCTCACCCTAACCCTAGTCCTGACCCTCACCCTAACCCCAACCGTAACCCTAACCCGATCTCTAACCCTAACCATAGCCCTTGCCCTAACCCTTGCCCTAGCCCTAGCCCTAGCCCGAGCCCTAACCCTCACCCTCACCCTAACCCTAACCCTAACCCTAACCCTAACCATAGCCCTTGCCCTAACCCTTGCCCTAGCCCTAGCCCTAGCCCTAACCCTAACCCTAACCCAAGCCCTACCCCTAGCCCTAACCCTAGCCCTTACCATAGCCCTAGCAGTAACCCTAGCCCTAGCCTGAACACTAACCCTAACCCAAACCCTAACCCTAACCCTAACCCTAACTCTAACCTTAACCCTAACCCTAACCCTAACCCTAACCCTAACCCTAACTCTAACCTTAACCCTAACCCTAACCCTAACCCTAACCCTAACCCGAACCCTAACCCTAACCCTAACCCTAAACTAAGCCCTAACCCTAGCCCTAACCCTAGCCCTATCCGTAGCCCTAGCCCTAGCCCTAACCCTAGCCCTAGCCCTAACCCTAGACCTTACCCTAACTCAAAGCCTACCACTAACCCTAACACAAACCCTAACCATAACCGTAGCCCTAACCCTAATGCTAACCCTAGCCCTAACACTAACCAGAACCCTCACCCTAGCCCTAGCCCTAGCCCTAACCCTAGCCCTAGCCCGAACCCTAAGCCTAAGCCTAAGCCTAACCCTAACCCTAGCCCAAAGCGTCACCCTAACGATAACCCTAACCCTAGAGCTAACCCTAACCCTAACCCAAACCCTAACCCAAACCCTAGCCCTAACCCTAACCCAAAGCCTACCACTAAACCTAACCAAAACCCTAACCATAATCATAAACCTAACCCTAACCCTAGCCCTCACCCTAATGATAACCCTAGCCCTAACCCTAACCCTAAAACTAACCCTCACCCCTAACCTAGCCCTCACCCTCACCCTAACTCTACTCCTAACCCTAAACCTCACCGAACCCTAACCCTAGCCATAACGCTAGCCCTAACCGTAGCCCTAGCCCTAGCCCTAACCCTAACCCTAACCCTAAACCTAAACCTAACTCTAACGCTAACGCTAACGCCAGCCCTAACCCTAATGCTAACCCTAGCCGTAACCCTCACCCTCACCCACACCCTAACCATAGCCCTCACACTGACCCTAACCCTAACCGTAACAATAGCCCTTGACCTAACCCTTGCCCTAGCCCTATCCCTATCCCTAGTCCTAGCCCTAGCCCTATCCCTATCCCTGTCCCTATCCCTAGTCCTAGCCCTAGCCCTAACCCTAGCCCTAGCCCTAACCCTAACCCTAACCCTAACCCTAAACATAATCCAAGCCCTAACCCTAACCCTAACCCTAACCTTAGCCCTAACTGTAGCCCTAGCAGTAACCCTAGCCCTAGCCCGAACACTAACCCTAACCCTAACACAAACCCTAACCCTAACCCTAACCTTAACCGTAACCCTAACCCTCGACCTAACCCTAGCCCTAACCCTAATCCTAACGCTAACCATAACCCTAACCCTAACCCAAACCATATCCCTGAACCTAAGCCTTACCCTAACACTAGCCTTAGCCCTAACCCTCTCACTAACTGTAACCTAAACCTAATCGTAGCCTAAACTCTATCCCTAGCCCTAACCCTAACCCAACACCTACCACTAACCCTAACGCTAACCCAAACCCTAACCAGAACCAGAACCGTAACCCTAAACCTAACCCGAGCCCTAAACCTAACTCTAGCCCTAACCCTAACCCTAAGCCTAACCCTAGCGCTAACCCTAACCCTAAACCTAACTATAGCCTTAACCCTAACCCTAGGCCTAGACCTAACCCTACCCCTATGCCTACTCCTAAACCAAACTGTAACCCTAAACTGAAACTGAACCCTAACCCTAACCCTAGCCCTAGCTCTAGTTCTAAACCTAGCCCTAACCCTTACCCTAGCCCTAGCCCTAACCCTAGACCTTACCCTAACCCAAAGCCTACCACTAACCCTAATACAAACCCTAACCATAACCGTAGCCCTAACCCTAATGCTTACCCTAGCCCTAACACTAACCAGAACCCTCACCCTAACCCTAGCCCTCACCCTATACCTAACCCTAACCCTAACCTTAACCCTTGCCCTAGCCATAGCCCTAACCCTAACCCTAACCCTAACCATAGCCGTAACCCTAACCCTGCCCTAATCCTACCCCTACCCCTACCCCTAACCCTAACCGTAGCCCTGACCCTAATGCTAACCCTGGGCCTAACACTAACCCTAACCCTAACAAAAAACCATATCCCTAAACCTAACTCTCACCCTAACACTAGCCTTAGCCCTAACCCTCTCACTAACTGTAACCCTAACCCTAATCCTAGCCTAAACTCTATCCCTATCCCTAACCCTAACCCAACACCTACCACTAACCCTAACGCTAACCCAAACCCTAACCAGAACCAGAACCGTAACCCTAACCCTAACCCGAGCCCTAAACCTAACCCTAGCCCTAACCCTAATGCTAAGCCTAACCCTAGCGCTAACCCTAACCCTAACCCGAAACCTAACTATAGCCTTAACCCAAACCCTAGGCCTAGACCTAACCCTACCCCTACCCCTACCCCTAAACCAAACTGTAACCCTAAACTAAAACTGAACCCTAACCCTAACCCTAGCCCTAGCTCTAGTTCTAAACCTAGCCCTAACCCTGACCCTAGCCCTAGCCCTAACCCTAGACCTTACCCTAACTCAAAGCCTACCACTAACCCTAACACAAACCCTAACGATAACCGTAGACCTAACCCTAATGCTAACCCTAGCCCTAACACTAACCAGAACCCTCACCCTAACCCTAGCCCTCACCCTATACCTAACCCGAACCCTAAACCTTAACCCTAACCCTAACCCTAGCCCAAAGCGTCACCCTAACGATAACCCTAACCCTAGACATAAGCCTAACCCTAACCCTAACCCTAAACCTCACCCTAGCCCTAACCCTAACCCTAACCCTAACCCTTACCCTAACCCTAACCCTAACCCTAACCCTAACCCTAACCCTAACCCTAACCCAAACAGTATCCCTAACCCTAACCATAACCCTAGGCTTAGCCCTAACCCTCTCACTTACAATAACCCTAACCCTAACCCTAGCCCCAACCCTGACCCTAGCCCTAACCCTAACCCAACCCCTACCACTAACCCTAACCCTAACCCAAACCCTAACCATAACCGTAACCCTAACCCTAACCCGAGCCCTAAACCTAACCCTATCCCTAACCCTAAACGTAACCCTAGCGCTAACCCTAACGCTAACCCCAACCCTAAACCTAACCTTAGCCCTAATTCTAACCCTAGGCCTAGCCCTAACCTTAGCCCTAGCCCTACCCTACCCCTACCCCTAACTCAAACTGTAACCCTAAACTGAACCTGAACCCTAACGCTAGCCCTAACTCTAGCTCTATCGCATGTCCTAACAGTTACCCAGCCCTAGCCCTAGCCCTAAGACTAGCCCTAGCCCTAATCCTAACCTTAACCCTAACCCTAACCCGAGCCCTAGCCCTAACCCGAACCCTAGCCCTAACCGTAACCCTAACCCTAGCCCTAGCCCTAGCCCTAGCCCTATCCCTAGCCCTAGCCCGAGCCTTAACCCTAAACCTAACCCTAGCCCAGACCCTATCCCTAAACCTATCCCTACCCCTAAACCTAACCCTAGCCCTAACCCTAACCCTAACCCTAACCCTAACCCTACCCCTAACCCTAACCCTAGCCCTAGCGCTAACCCTAACCCTAACCCTACCCCTAACCCTAACACTAGCCCTAGCGCTAACCCTAACGCTAACCCTAACCCTAGCCCTAGCCCTAGCTTTAACCCTAGCCCTAGCCCTAGCCCTAGCCCTAAACCTAACCCCAACCCCAACCCTAACCCTAACCCTAACCCGAACCGAACCCGAACTCAAACCCTAACCCCAACCCCAACCACAACACAACACCAACCGCAACCACAACCGTAACCCTAACCCTAACCCTAACCCTAACCTCAACCACAACCCTAGCCCTAACTCTAACCCTAACCCTAACCCTAACCGTAACCCTAACCGTAACCCCAAACCTAACCCTAGCCCTACCCTAACATTAACCCTAACCCTAGCCATAGCCTTAATCCTCACCCTAACCCTAACCCTAACCCAAACCCTAACCCAAACCCTAGCCCTAACCCTAACCCAAAGCCTACCACTAACCCTAACACAAATCCTAACCATAACCGTAGCCCTAACCTTAATGCTAACCCTAGCCCTAACACTAACCAGAACCCTCAACCTAACCCTAGCCCTCACCCTATACCTAACCCGAACCCTAAACCTAACCCTAACCCTAAACTAAGCCCTAACCCTAGCCCTAACCCTAGCCCTATCCGTAGCCCTAGCCCTAGCCCTAACCCTAGCCCTAGCCCTAACCCTAGACCTTACCCTAACTCAAAGCCTACCACTAACCCTAACACAAACCCTAACCATAACCGTAGCCCTAACCCTAATGCTAACCCTAGCCCTAACACTAACCAGAACCCTCACCCTAGCCCTAGCCCTAGCCCTAACCCTAGCCCTAGCCCGAACCCTAAGCCTAAGCCTAAGCCTAACCCTAACCCTAGCCCAAAGCGTCACCCTAACGATAACCCTAACCCTAGAGCTAACCCTAACCCTAACCCAAACCCTAACCCAAACCCTAGCCCTAATCCTAACCCTAACCCTAACCCAAACCCTAACCCAAACCCTAACCCTAACCCTAACCCAAAGCCTACCACTAAACCTAACCAAAACCCTAACCATAATCATAAACCTAACCCTAACCCTAGCCCTCACCCTAATGATAACCCTAGCCCTAACCCTAACCCTAAAACTAACCCTCACCCCTAACCTAGCCCTCACCCTCACCCTAACTCTACTCCTAACCCTAAACCTCACCGAAACCTAACCCTAGCCATAACGCTAGCCCTAACCGTAGCCCTAGCCCTAGCCCTAACCCTAACCCTAACCCTAAACCTAAACCTAACTCTAACGCTAACGCTAACGCCAGCCCTAACCCTAATGCTAACCCTAGCCGTAACCCTCACCCTCACCCACACCCTAACCATAGCCCTCACACTGACCCTAACCCTAACCGTAACAATAGCCCTTGACCTAACCCTTGCCCTATCCCTATCCCTATCCCTAGTCCTAGCCCTATCCCTATCCCTATCCCTGTCCCTATCCCTAGTCCTAGCCCTAGCCCTAACCCTAGCCCTAGCCCTAACCCTAACCCTAACCCTAACCCTAAACATAATCCAAGCCCTAACCCTAGCCGTAGCCCTAACCCCACCCTAACCCTAACCCAAACTCTAGCCCTAACCCGAACCATAGCCCTAACCCTATCCCTAACCCTAGCCCTAGCCCTAGCCCTAGCCCTATACCTAGCCCTAGCCCGAGCCTTAACCCTAAACCTAACCCTAGCCCAGACCCTATCCCTAAACCTATCCCTACCCCTACACCTAACCCTATCCCTAACCCTAAACGTAACCCTAGCGCTAACCCTAGCGCTAACCCTAACCCTAAACCTAACCTTAGCCCTAATTGTAACCCTAGGCCTAGCCCTAACCCTAGCCCTAGCCCTACCCTACCCCTACCCCTAACTCAAACTGTAACCCTAAACTGAACCTGAACCCTAACGCTAGCCCTAACTCTAGCTCTAACGCATGTCCTAACCGTTACCCTAGCCCTAGCCCTAACACTAGCCCTAGCCCTAATCCTAACCCTAACCCTAACCCAAACCCTAACCCAAACCCTAGCCCTAACCTTAACCCAAAGCCTACCACTAAACCTAACCAAAACCCTAACCATAATCATAAACCTAAACCTAACCCTAGCCCTAACCCTAATGATAACCCTAGCCCTAACCCTAACCCTAAAACTAACCCTCACCCTAAACCTAGCCCTCACCCTAACCCTAACTCTACTCCTAACCCTAAACCTCACCAAACCCTAACCCTAGCCATAACGCAAGCCCTAACCGTAGGCCTAGCCCTAGCCCTAACCCTAACCCTAACCCTAACCCTAAACCTAAACCTAACTCTAATGCTAACGCTAACGCCAGCCCTAACCCTAATGCTAACCCTAGCCGTAACCCTCACCCTCACCCTAACCATAGCCCTCACACTGACCCTAAACTTAACCGTAACAATAGCCCTTGACCTAACCCTTGCCCTAGCCCTAGCCCTATCCCTATCCCTAGTCCTATCCCTATCCCTATCCCCATCCCTATCCCTAGTCCTATCCCTAGCCCTAACCCTAACCCAAGCCCAAACCCTAGCCGTAGCCCTAACCCCACCCTAACCCTAACCCGAACTCTAGCCCTAACCCGAACCCTAGCCCTAACCCTAACACTAACCCTAGCCCTAGCCCTAGCCCTAGCCCTAGCCCTATCCCTAGCCCGAGCCTTAACCCTAAACCTAACCCTAGCCCAGACCCTATCCCTAAACCTATCCCTACCCCTAAACCTAACCCTAGCCCTAGCCCTAACCCTAACCCTAACCCTAGTCCTAGCGCTAACCCTAACGCTAACCCTAACCCTAGCCCTAGCCCTACCCCTAACCCTAGCCCTAGCCCTAAACCTAACCCCAACCCCAACCCTAACCCTAACCCAAACCATAAACCTACCCCAAACGCTAACCCTAACCCTAACCCGAACCGAACCCGAACTCAAACCCTAACCCCAACCCCAACCACAACACAACACCAACCGCAACCACAACCGTAAACCTAATCCTAACCCTAACCCTAACCCTAACCTCTAC